>NC_081349.1:68674466-68748205 GCF_029784015.1 Lycium ferocissimum
TATTTTGGGATATGAGTCTTCCAAAGCATAGACTAATCCTTCTCTCTGTAACAACGCCATGATCTTGATCTTCCAGATGTTGAACTTATTACTTCGCCTATCAAAATTCGCTACCTCAAACTTCATAGATGTCATAGTCTCCTTGTCTCCTAGGTCTCGTGATATTTAGGCTCTTAATACCAATTTGTTAGCACGGAAATGATAAAAATACAGTAATTAACGTGATTCAGATCGGTGTGATCTTAGTCCACAGAGAACGGCTGGCATTTTTATTAATATCAAGGGAGAAAGTAAGTTACAAGATTGAATATTCTTAGGTTCTATGTTCTGTCATACTTAATAAATCCTTGCTAGTATGTATTTATACTACTAGCTATAATCCTTTCCTATAAAGGATCTAAATCCCAATAACACTCGAAAACCAACAAAGAAAAAGTTTCCTTTTATTTCATTCCGCTTTTGAGTTGGAATTTGCTTGAATATCTTCTCAACTTCACATTAAGTAAATAGCCAAAGTTCCATGAGAATTTTGCTGGAACGTGACTATGTATTGTGTAAGTATATACTTATACAAGAGAATGAAATTTCTATGCAAATAACTCTCTTTATATTTACTAATCACATTATATTTATCATAATGGACCATGGGGTCCACACATCACATTTGTCCTATAGGTGTCACTCCTATAAAACATGCTAAAGTGAGGAATAACTTGCTAGCTCCAGGTGCTGCCACACGAAAAAGAGGTGGTGTCGTTTACCACCTATCCTTTTTTTTCTTTATCTCCACTACGAACCAACATTTAATCACTTACACACGTAATTAATTTCTTGATCTCCATTCACTTAAATAGTAATCATTTAAACACATTTTATATACCCATTGCCATAATCATGAGATATAACATTAGCCCATAGTCTCTTTTGGCACACACAAAATACTTTTCCCAATCACTGTCATCACACTTTTATGTCCGAAATCATTTTGGGACTTCACCTTCTTATACCATGAGCTCTTTATTTTCATACTTAAATATGACCAAAATTCTCAGGGTTAAGTTAGTCTACTCATGACGTACATGATGTAAAAATATGAGGTGTAACAACGACTTCACCATAGATCTTAGTTTCGCATTCAGGGCCTGTTGAGCCGGATGTGAAGGGAGCAGAGCAGGGCTTGACACGCAAGCATAGGAGTCCCGTCTACATTACCCGGGATAACTATATAAGCTGAATTTAGCTAAGAACGGTCTGCATGATAGGTAGAGAAGTGAGCCGTTAAATGTGATAAGCGTCGCGGGGGAATGATCGTCTTCGAAAGAAGGGAAAAGTACGCTAGTGCTAAAAAAGTAAGTTGAGTTAGAGCTAACATCGAAATATGGATATAAGGGATTCATCATGATTAGACGATGACTAAGGATAAAGAGACGAACGATTAGACATGGGAAAGGATATTAATAAGCGACGAAAGGAAAGTCTTTGTAAATTAATCATGACGGGCAATATTATGAGTATGCATTGTGAAGCAAAATGATCTTTAGCATAGCCAAATAAAGTACGTATGCACGTTTAGGTCTCGCTAAACACCTGAGGGATGTCAGAGCCGCCTTAGTGTGAAATATGTACCCTAATGATTAATTGGCTCTCCTAGAAGAAAGAGATCAAAAGTAACAAAACGGCTCGAGAGAAGCAATGAGGGAGGCTAAAAGGCAACGATGACCTTACAAGTGGAGAGAATGAGCAATGTAAGTTTAGCGAATTGGATTTCACCTCAATACACCACAAGGAAGTTAAGACAGTGTGAAAAAGGTCAGGAAACCATAAAGTGGAAAGGAAGAGGATAGATGATGTGCCCGGAAGTTATGGCACATCCAAGGCCTTTTTACGAGAAGTTTTACTTATTTTTAAGCAAGTTAGTGTCTATTTAATGTGTTTTTAGTGCTTTTCAGGTAATGGAGCAGATTTAGAATGAAAACAGTTAAAGTGCAGAAGTTGGCCGTAAACTCAATATACGGACCGTATTCTCAAATACGGGCCGTATTCCATGGGCGTATTTAAAGATAAGCAAAACTAGAAAGGCATGCTGAGAAGATGGTGAAATACGAACAACTTTTACGGACCGTATTCACTTTTACGGTCCGTATTTCAAAGCGTATTTAATCATTTAATATTTGGCGTAAGTTGAAGTTTTGCAAAGTGAAAGACGATCATGCAGAAGACGGACCGTAAATCAAAATACGGTCCGTCTTCTGCATGATTGTATTTCACTTTGCAAAACTTCAACTTACTGCTAAATATCTAAAAGATTAAATACGCTTTGAAATACGAACCGTAAAGTGGAATACTGTCCGTAAAAGTTGTTTGTATTTCACCATCTTCTCAGCATGCCTTTCTGGTTCTGCAAAATACGGTCCGTATTTCAGGAGGTTGCAAGTGCTCATGTCTTGAAGGAAACCCTGGGCGTAAACTGGTTTACGATCCGTATTGTGATATACGAACCGTATTTTGTATCGACGGGGACCAAGGTGTAAATCTGTAACTTTGACGTTTTCAGAACCTATAAATAGCCATTGTAGCGTTTTAATTGTTATCAACTATTATATTTTTGTCTCTTGACTTAGAATATCAAATAATCTCTAATTTTTGAAGATTCAAACATCAATTCAAGTATTATCAATTCCTCTTTTCTTCCAAAGTAAGCAATTATGAATTCTTCAATTTCTTATTTCTTGTTCTTTGTCATGAGTAGCTAAATTCTCTTACTAGGGTTGTGAGCCCAATGATGGGTGTTTTGTGATTGATATACACATAATGGATTATTAGAGTTTATTTATTTTTCACTCTTCATTCATAATTAATGGTTTCAAACATTGATTAATGCCATAAATCTTGATTTGTTTGGGAAAACAATTAGGGTTGGTAAGAATAAATAACAAGAACTCAAAGCTTTAAACTTTGTTTAATAAATTCACTTAGGAATAAGAAGAATTTACTTCGCATAATTAACCGTTCTTCATAGTTACTTTTTTATATTTGGGAAAATCATAGAAAGAAATAATCTTTATTTATTGGAAATAATAGAGATTCATATAGAGGTTAAGTGCATTCATATAATGATCCATTAGAAGTATATCAAGATCAATACCCATGATCATACACCTTACCTAACGGGGACACAACCTTGGCTTCTTTTACGATAAATTACAACCCACAACAATTAGTTAGGAATTAGTCATCAACAACCAACTTTTACAAAAATCATCGGATCAAGACATTAGACTTGAATTAAGCACTCTACCATTTTAGTAACCTTTTCACACCATATTCCCTGCGGGATTCGACCCTAACCTAGTTGGATTACTATATTTGACATCTATATTTGACATCGTCCGTTTTATGCTAATTAAGGGTGTAATTTGAGCGTATTAAATTTTGGCGCCATTGCCGGAGAATACGGTTTTGAAATTACTAAATAGTATTTACTTTGATTAAAGTCTTTTGCTTATTCCATCACACCTTATTTGCTATTCCTTGTAAACTAGGTCAACATGAATCAAAATCAGCAAAAGCAACGTGTTGGTAACCAGGGGAATCGATTGAATAATCAGGCGAATAAATCAGATGAAGAAAATGTTTTCGCTGATCTTATTCCGGAGGAGGACTATGCCTCCGCTATTGTTCATCATTGATGTGGGGCTGCAAGAGTAAAAATTGATTCTTTTCTATACCAGTTGTTGAAGCTTGAGGGCTACTTTCGGAACTCTACCGAGAATGACCCTCAATGTCATTTGCAGAATTTTGTGGATATGTGTGCTAATCACATCCAAAACAACGTTCCACAAGATGCTATTCGGCTGAGGTTATTCAAATATTCCTTAGCTGGAGATGCAAGAGCATGGTTCGAGAAGCTACCCCAGAATTCTATTAACACATGGGCTGAAATGGTATCGGTCTTTCTCAAGAAGTGGTATCCTCCTAGCAAAAAGGCTGAGATTCGTGACAAGATCTATGACTTTAAGCAGCGACCGAGGGAACAGTTATATCAAGCTTGGGAGAGATTCAAAGAGTATTTACAAAAGATGCCAAATCATGGTTTCCAAAAGAACGTATTAATGGAGAAGTTCTACCGAGGGCTGGATCTAGTGACGCAATTAATCGCTAACAATGCGGCTGATGGTTGTTTCATGAACAAATCTTATCAATGAGTGACCAACATACTTAACAGGCTGACTACTCACAATCAGGCTTGGCACTCAAACAATGATGATATTGTGCCTTACGGTAGTGCTATGATCCAGAATATGGTAAAGGAGAATCTAGATACCCAGCAAACATTGGCTGAGCTTGCAACAAATATTTCCTTGCTAACAAAGAAGTTTGATGAGACCCAGATTAAGAAGGTAAATGTTTTTAAGGATGATGCAGGTATGCCGAAAGGGATATACCAAACCAAAGAGGGTCCGTTTCACGAAGGACCTCCTATGCAGGTTGAAGATGCTAACTATGTGAATAATCCTCAAGGATGTTATCAAAGATAGAACTACCAAGGTGGTTTCCAAAATCAGAATCAATGGAGACCTCAGCAGGGTCAGGGTGCATACAACAACAACTCTGGGAACTACAGTAATAACTATGGTGGTACGAAACAAGGGAGCTATAACAACAAAGAACAATTTTAGGAACAAAAGTTCTAATCCTTATATACCACCGAAAGGGCAATCAAGAGAGCAAGGTAGTTTAAAGGTTGAAGCAACGCTTGAGAAGGTTCTGGCAAATCAATCAAAGTCTGAGAGGACTTTATCTGGGCTGACAGAGATAGCGGTTTCCCATACAGTAGCTATTCAGAAGCTCGAGTCATAGACGCAAGATATTTCTAGAGAGAAGCACCCGCCTAAAAAGGGAGAACTTCTAAGTGACACTGTTCCAAATTCGAAGAACGGGGGAGGTAGTGTAGACCGTGTGTTCGCCATCAGTACTTAGAGTGGAAAAATACTCCAAAGTGCTGATAAGAAGGTGGTTGAGCTTTAGCCGATAGATGAAGAAGAAGAGGTGCAGTATGAAGAACCAATTATTGTTGATGAGTATCTGACTGACAAGAAGGTTGCTGATATTCCAAAGATTGTGAAGGAGGCTGATGACACGAGCAAGCAGACTGTGAAAGGGGCTCTCCGCCCTTTGACTTAGCTTTTCAAATCTAAACCTCCTTTCCGCGAGGGTTGGTGAAGAAGAAGGAAGATGCTAAGTTCAAAAATTTTATGATCGTTTCCAAGCTTGTCTCGAATTTTCCTTCTTGGAAGTCACAAGGAGATGCCGGGTTTTGCTAAATATTTGAAGGACCTGCTAACCAGGAAGAAAATGGTGTAACATGAAACCTTTAGTTTAACTCACACTGTGAGTTTCATCATCTCAACTACTACTGTTAAAAAAAGGGAGATCCTGGGGCATTCACCATTCCTTGTTCTGTTAGGCACCATGATTTTTCTCGTTCTTTGTGTGATAATGGGGCGAGTATTAATTTGCTGCCACTTGCTATATACAAACAATCAGGTTTGGGGATGCCAAGGCCAACTGTTATGAGGTTACAAATGGCTGATAGGTCTATCAAAGGGCCTATTGGTGTGGTTGATGATGTGCTTGTGCGGGTTGGTGAATTTATGTTGCCCGCTGATTTTGTGATCCTTCACTGTGCTGTTGATCGGGACATTTCTATTATTCTGGGGAGACCTTTCCTTGCTACAGGGAGAGCTCTGATGGATTCGGAGAAAATGAAATCAAGTTTCAAGGCAGCGATGAGGAAGTTACTTTTCAGGCTAGCAAGGGGATGAAGTTACCAAGTTCTTATGAGCATTTCGGTAATAGATTCGTTTGATGTTGTTGATGAAGCGGTGGAGTTCAAGATGGAAGAAGAAAGTTCGGGTGAAGCTCTAGCCGATATTCTTGTAAACTTTGATGCTGAAGACATGGAGGGTTGTGTGGAGATAGTTAATTTGCTTGTTGGGTTGGGTTCATATTCTTACCACCCAAAGAAACTAAATCTTGATCTGAAAAATAGAAAAATTCCTCCAAAGAAAGCCTTTAATCATTGAGCCACCTAAGTTAGAGCTTAAGCAGCTCCCATCACATTTGAAGTACGAGTTCCTTGGTCCGAATAATACATTACCAGTGATTGTTTCAAAGATTACTGACTGAGGAAGAGATTGAGTGACTTTTGGAGGTATTGCATGAATATAGGCGTGCCATTGCAAACATTCGGGGAATTCCTTCTGGGATCTGTGAACATAAAATCCAGTTGGAGGAGGATAGCAAGCCGAGTGTAGAGCATCAAAGGAGACTGAACGAGAATATGCAAGAGGCAGTCAATAAAGAGATCATCAAATGGTTAGATGCTGGAGTGGTTTACCTGATTGCTGACAGTAAATGGGTGAGCCCAGTCCAATGTGTTCCTCAGAAGGGCGGCATCACGGTGGTGTCCAATACAAAGAATGAGCTGATTCCGATAAGGACTGTAACTGGATGGAGAGTTTGCATGGACTATCGCAACCTCAACACTGCCACTTGCAAGGATCATTTCCCTATGCCTTTTATTGATCAAATGCTTGATCGGCTAGCGAGGTGTTCTTATTATTACTTCCTTGATGGCTATTCGGGCTACAATCAGATCAACATCGCTTTGGAGGATTAAGAGAATGTGACTTTTACTTGTCCTTATGGGACGTTTGCGTTCAACCGGATGCCCTTTGGGTTGTGTAATGCACCAACCACTTTTCAGAGGTGCATGATGTCGATCTTTTCTGACATGGTAGAGGACTTCTTGGAAGTGTTCATGGATGACTTCTCAGTTGTGGGTGATTCGTTTGAGGATTGTCTTGGCCATCTGGGTCAAGTGCTGAAAAGATGTGAGGACACAAATCTCGTGATAAATTGGGAGAAGTGTCACTTTATGGTGAAAGAAGGGATCGTCCTTGGTCACAAAATCTCTGAAAAGGGAATTGAGGTCGATCAAGCGAAGATAGATGTGATTGCAAAACTTCCTCCACCTATCTCAGTGTCACGCCCCAATTCCATGGGACGTGATGGGCACCCGACCCCACATCCGGAGCCGAGCGAACCCACAGACTCCTATTGCACACATAAATTTTTTTCAAATCTATAAATCGAATAATCATGAAATACACAATGAAGCTTTCAAACTTTACAAAATGCGTGATTATACAAAATTAACTACATAACACAAATCGACATATCGGTGATGGAACGAGCCGCCGACAGACGACATACCATACCCACAACGTTGTCCGCAAAGCTCTCCCAACACGGATCCGGAAAATCAAATCGGACGGACTACGACTCGGCGGTACTCGGGGAAGATGGAGCTTGCCACCTCTCGCTGGAACGTCTTCTATAATCACATCGGCTAAATGCAGGAGTACTGCGCGGCATGAAACGCGGCCCGAAGACAGGGGGTCGGTGCGGAAAATGTGCGAGTACGTAAGACATGCAATACAGAAAAACAGACCTATAACTGAAACAGACAAAACTATCAAGTACATACATACTCAGAATAGCAGATGCATACACATCGTCAGACACAATCCACACATATCTGTTTCTTATGTCAAAAGTATACAGAAAATAAATGGGTCAAGCAGAGTATCAAAATGCTCATTTTGTGATCACGGCACGCATGTCCAAAGAGGTGCAAATCGTACGGAATGTTCGGACCGGATCATGTATCGAGCGGAATCGAACGTACAAAATGCTCGGACGATATCGTATATCGGACGCGGACGTACGGAGGTATATCGAACGGTCCGTGTTCGGAGTCGGATGTACGGAGATATGTCGGACGATTCATACTCGAGTCGGACGTGCGAGATATGTCGAGCGCGGTTCGTATTCGAGTCGGACGTACGAAATGTGTCGGAGTAACATGTCCCGCCCTCGCGGGGGACTCGGTGGATAGACTCATAAATGTATGTCAAAGTCATGGATCACGGATGCATATAACGTGTCCCGCCCTGCGAGGAGGGACTCGGTAAATAGGATCATATATCGGATTCATAAGTCATATATGCAAATAACGTGTCCCGGCCCTTTGTTAAGGGACTCGGTGAAGTAGAATCATGCATATCGAATCATGTGCCAAGTATACATAACGTGTCCCGCCTCTCTGCGGGTCTCGGTGAATAATCATAATATGCCATCCTCGCCACCATCCCCGTACCATCAAATCATAAATACATACGGATAACGTGTCCCGCCCGCAAGTACGAGGGACTCGGTGAATAATGCGAGAAGTGCACGATAACATGTCCCGGCCCGGACTCGGTGAATCGGATCGTATCGTAACGTACACACGAGATCATAACATGCCCTGGCCGGGACTCGGTGAAAGATACATTGAGTCGCGCACGAGCGAGTAGTGCGAAACATATGCATATGAAATCGGACTCGATGAATACATACGCTTATTAACATCGAAGATTCGAACAAGTCTCGGGTTCTTCCGGTTAGCATCGGAGAGTTATAGCATTTAACATACCGAAACCTCTTCGGACTTCCAAGCGATCCGAGATCGTGCATAAAGGACATTGAGGCTTACGGAGGATTCTCATATCGGGTTACTCGGATCGGATGACTCATATCAAAACACTTATACCAACTATTCATACCGTAATGCTTACGCCGAAATTCTCATATCGGAATAATTTATGTCGAATGCTTATATCGAGTGTTCATATCGGATCATTCGTATCGGAGTGTCTATATCGAAATAGTCAAATCGAATACTCATATACGCATTACCGGATTCCTATAGCAAACACGGAACATTAGCCCAGTTTCCATTAATTATCGTACGGAATTAAAGCAAATAGTACCATACATTTAGGTCTCGGGGATTGTGGGCCCACATCGGATCAAGCCGGGTAACTAACATAAAAACATGGTCATTATGTTTCATTGGTTCATCCTCAAAGGTTTCAAGACATTCCGGTTCCATTTTTAAGAGTTACAAACATTTAAACATTTACTTACAAAAGCGCACTCATTTAGTTCAATTTCTTGAATAAATAGTAACTAAATTCAAACTCAGATTTCTAGAGTTAGAGTAGCCCCAGGCACACATTCAAGCCTATCACACCTATGACATGCCAAAGAAGGAAGGGGTAAGCCTTACGTACCTTTTCGCTTACGCTATTCCAAATCCTTGTCAAAGTTCGCCAAAACACATGATTTGGTCATGCTTGCCAGTTACTATTCATGAAGCTTTAGAATTCCAATCTTGAGTTTGTTCTCGTCTGTTAGGAATTTCGGCAAAGACCTCCCCCCGTAAACGCACCATCCCGAGAATATGGCTCGGCCCAAATCAACATCAATAGCAATCCGGGAATTCAACCCGGCCAAACTTTCAATCATAATGGCAATATTCAACCCAAAATACATTCTAACATTCTCAATCTTTTTCTTATAATTCCATATCATACTACTTACATTCAATCTAATTCCAATGCTCATATATTCATTACTAATCCGCAACCATTTACACATGATTTAAAACATTTCAAGCAATCCACAAAATATTCAAAACAACTCCAACAATATACTACTTCACCCGAAACCTTCCAACTTCACTAGAAACATTCGTAACACATTTTCGACTTTTGAATTCATAACTATATCAACAATTTCATATACGTTTCAACAATATTTCCATAAATTCAAGAAACTATACCAACATCATGTTAACTCTCCAAAACAGCCCGCAACATTACAATTTCAACATAAGTCATCAAACATTCATCCTCACCATATCATTCTCAACGACCATAACCAAGAACACTAAATAAATTTAATTCATTTTTCCTTCACAAATCAGCCACCATACGGCCAACACACCACATACATATGTTCATGCATTTTCATCCATTTTTATACATTACAACCACACACAACAAGCTAAATACAATGAATTCGTTACTTATAACATGCAATACACATGCACGGCTAAATGTCCACACCCACGGCTCAACTTCTACATCTCATATTTTCATGTTTTTCATTCATCTTCACACACTACAATATCCACAACCATCCATAATACACAAAAGAAGGTTGAATTCTTACCTTTTTCCTTCAACTTCCTTCTTGGCTAGAATTGTGATTTTGTAAGAAAGGGTGATCTTCTTGCTTCAAAAACTATACCATGTCGAAGAGAACGTTCAAATTAGCGGAAATACATGAAGAGCCAAATTTTTGGAACAAGATTTTGGTCTCCTCTTTCTCTCTTCTCTTGGCCGAATTGGCCTTGCTCTTTACTCTTCATCTTTCTTTTTTTTTTTCTTGCTTTCTTCCTCTCTTTCTAAAATATGAACACTCCTCCATATATATATATATTTATGCAAGTCATGTGAGGGGCACATGGCTCCCCCTCTCTAGATTTTTCTTTCTTTTCCTTTTCATTTTTCTAGAGTTTTCTTCCTTTTTATTTTATTAAAAGATGACTTATTATTTTAATTAGTCACCCTTTTCCCATTCTTTTTCTTCACATGGCCAATATGGCCCCTTTTGGAATTTTCTTGAGTTCCCGTGAAATGACCATTTTACCCCTCGACTTTTCTCAATATTACGATTTTGCCCCTAACCTTCCACATTATTTCCATTGGCCATTTTGCAAATTTCTCTTTTTATCCTTGGCCTTTCTTAATATTTCCCATGCAATAATAGTCATAGATTGTATTTATAACAACTCGTACACCAAAATAATTTTTTTGAAATGGTCTCGTCCTTAGCTTCCCACGACGACTTCGAAATATCCAAACGTACAAAGTACGGGCCATAACATCCTCCCCCCCTTTAGAACATTCGTCCTCGAATGTTCAACTGACCTTATGGGGTCTTGTAGCACTTTGGGAGGGGGGTCCTTTTGCACCGACGGTTCTTTTTTTCCAATTCCGCATACAACATAGCAAGACCTCTTATCATGAGTTTTCCTTTTACTTTCCGTCGATACCCTCACATATAAGATATTATACATATTCATACACATATACACATATCATTTGTATCAACTAACCCACAGAATACTTCCAGACACTGTTCAAGCCTATCTAAATTTCAGAATCGTAGCGTACTTTCTGTCTCTTCTCTAATCTGACCTGTCGCGTGCTGTGTGGCCTTCTTACGGTCTCCAACCATCTTGTACATTCTAATTTCTCATTCGTCTCTTGGATCTTTATTTGAGAAGATTTTCGGTAAACTTCCCAGGGGGTCACCCAACATGGAATTGCTCCCGCCTGAGCACGCTTAACTTCGAAACTCTAGCGGATTTCGGCGTCTTAATACTGATATACTCCCGTCCATTTCCTCGTATGACCTTTATTACATGTCCGGGACTAGTCAAAACCTTACGGATTCCGGATACCCCCGTGACACGTCTTTTCTTACACACTTACTATTTTACCCTTTTCGGCCTTCCATATCATCTCCACAAACTCTTATTGCTCGAAATCTATATGTCGCGCAGATGCCAACAATACCTTTACAATACCTACAGCCATGTATCACATCCGAACCATCCAAAACTTTCTATTTCAATTAACAGAACGGATATTTCCAAATTTGCCCTTATGGCCTTTCCATACCGTTACTTACCTCCTTCCGTCGGGCGTAAGGCTTACATGTGGAATTTCATTTCCCTATGACTTGGCTCTATCGCACGATCTATGGCAGAAAAAGAAGGTCAACGGTTCTAGATGCCCCGTAGCCCCTGTTTATAGATGTGGCGCGCTACACACCATAAACAAGACTCTACCGGACACGACTTTGCAGACAACCCCACGGACAGACCTCGCTCTGATACCACTCTGTCACGCCCCAATTCCATGGGACGTGATGGGCACCCGACCCCACATCCGGAGCCGAGCGAACCCACAGACTCCTATTGCACACATAAATTTTTTTCAAATCTATAAATCGAATAATCATGAAATACACAATGAAGCTTTCAAACTTTACAAAATCTGTGATTATACAAAATTAACTACATAACACAAATCGACATATCGGCGATGGAGCCGGCGACATGACCCGACATACCATACCCACAACGCTGTCGCAAAGCCTCTAACACGGATCCGAAAAATCAAATCGGACGGACTCGACTCGGCGGTACTCGGGGAAGATGGAGCTTGCCCCTCTCTTTGGAACGTCTTCTATAATCACATCGGCTCATGCGGGAGTACACGCGGCATGAAACGCGGCCCCGAAGACGGGGGTCGATACGGAAAATGTCTTGAGTACGTAAGACATGCAATACGAAAAAACGGACCTATAATCGAAACGGACAAAACTATCAAGTACATACATACTCGAGAATAGCGAGATGCATGCACATCAGACACAATCCACACATACCTGTTTCTTATGTCAAAAGTATACAGAAAATAAATGGGTCAAGCAGAGTATCAAAATGCTCATTTTGTGATCACAGACCGCATGTCCAAAGAGGTGCAAATCGTACAGAATGTTCAGACCAGATCATGTATCGAGCGGAATACAGAACGTACAAAATGCTCAGACGATATCGTATATCAGACGCAGACGTACAGAGGTATATCGAACAGATCCGTGTTCAGAGTCAGATGTACAGAGATATGTCAGACAGATTCATACTCAAGTCGGACGTGCGAGAGATATGTCGGACGCGGATTCGTATTCAGAGTCAGATGTACAGAAATGTGTCAGAGTAACATGTCCCGGCCCTCCTGTGAGGGACTCGGTGGATAGACTCATAAATGTATGTCAAAGTCATGGATCACAGATGCATATAACGTGTCCCGGCCCTCTGAGGAGGGACTCGGTAAATAGGATCATATATCAGATTCATAAGTCATATATGCAAATAACGTGTCCCGGCCCTTTGTTAAGGGACTCGGTGAAGTAGAATCATGCATATCAGAATCATGTGCCAAGTATACATAACGTGTCCCGGCCCTCTACTGCGGGTCTCGGTGAATAATCATAATATGCCATCCTGGCCACCATCCCCGTACCATCAAATCATAAATACATACAGATAACGTGTCCCGGCCCGCAAGTACGAGGGACTCGGTGAATAATGCAGAGAAGTGCACGATAACATGTCCCGGCCGGGACTCGGTGAATCGGGATCGTATCGTAACGTACACACGAGATCATAACATGCCCCGGCCGGGACTCGGTGAAAGATACATTGAGTCGCGCACGAGCGAGTAGTGCGAAAACATATGCATATGAAATCGGACTCGATGAATACATACGCTTATTAACATACGAAGATTCGAACAAGTCTCGGGTTCTTCCGGGTTAGCATCGGAGAGTTATAGCATTTAACATACCGAAACCTCTTCGGACTTCCAAGCGATCCGAGATCGTGCATAAAGGACATTGAGGCTTACGAGAGGATTCTCATATCGGGTTACTCGGATCGGATGACTCATATCAAAACACTTATACCAACTATTCATACCGAATGCTTACGCTGAAATTCTCATATCGGAATAATTTATGTCAGAATGCTTATATCAGAGTGTTCATATCAGATCATTCGTATCGGAGTGTCTATATCAGAATAGTCAAATCAGAATACTCATATCTGCATTACCGGATTCCTATAGCAAACACGGAACATTAGCCAACAGTTTCCATTAATTATCGTACGGAATTAAAGCAAATAGTACCATACATTTAGGTCTCGGGGATTGTGGGCCCACATCGGATCAAGCCGGGTAACTAACATAAAAACATGGTCATTATGTTTCATTGGTTCATCCTCAAAGGTTTCAAGACATTCCGGTTCCATTTTTAAGAGTTACAAACATTTAAACATTTACTTACAAAAAGCGCACTCATTTAGTTCAATTTCTTGAATAAATAGTAACTAAATTCAAACTCGATTTCTAGAGTTAGAGTAGCCCCCGAGGCACACATTCAAGCCTATCACACCTATGACATGCCAAAGAAGGAAGGGGTAAGCCTTACGTACCTTTTAACGCTATTCCAAATCCTTGTCCAAAGTTCGCCAAAACCTGTGATTTGGTCATGCTTGCCAGTTACTATTCATGAAGCTTTAGAATTCCAATCTTGAGTTTGTTCTCGTCTGCCGGAATTTCGGCAGCACCTCCCCTGTAAACGCACCATCCCGAGAATATGGCTCGGCCCAAATCAACATCAATAGCAATCCGGGAATTCAACCCGGCCAAACTTTCAATCATAATGGCAATATTCAACCCAAAATACATTCTAACATTCTCAATCTTTTTCTTATAATTCCATATCATACTACTTACATTCAATCTAATTCCAATGCTCATATATTCATTACTAATCCGCAACCATTTACACATGATTTAAAACATTTCAAGCAATCCACAAAATATTCAAAACAACTCCAACAATATACTACTTCACCCGAAACCTTCCAACTTCACTAGAAACATTCGTAACACATTTTCGACTTTTGAATTCATAACTATATCAACAATTTCATACGTTTCAACAATATTTCCATAAATTCAAGAAACTATACCAACATCATGTTAACTCTCCAAAACAGCCCGCAACATTACAATTTCAACATAAGTCATCAAACATTCATCCTCACCATATCATTCTCAACGACCATAACCAAGAACACTAAATAAATTTAATTCATTTTTCCTTCACAAATCAGCCACCATACGGCCAACACACCACATACATATGTTCATGCATTTTCATCCATTTTTATACATTACAACCACACACAACAAGCTAAATACAATGAATTCGTTACTTATAACATGCAATACACATGCACGGCTAAATGTCCACACCCACGGCTCAACTTCTACATCTCATATTTTCATGTTTTTCATTCATCTTCACACACTACAATATCCACAACCATCCATAATACACAAAAGAAGGTTGAATTCTTACCTTTTCCTTCAACTTCCTTCTTGGCTAGAATTGTGATTTTGTAAGAAAGGGTGATCTTCTTGCTTCAAAAACTATACCATGTCGAAGAGAACGTTCAAATTAGCGGAAATACATGAAGAGCCAAATTTTTGGAACAAGATTTTGGTCTCCTCTTTCTCTCTTCTCTTGGCCGAATTGGCCTTGCTCTTTACTCTTCATCTTTCTTTTTTTTTTTTTTGCTTTCTTCCTCTCTTTCTAAAATATGAACACTCCTCCATATATATATATATTTATGCAAGTCATGTGAGGGGCACATGGCTCCCCCTCTCTAGATTTTTCTTTCTTTTCCTTTTCATTTTTCTAGAGTTTTCTTCCTTTTTATTTTATTAAAAGATGACTTATTATTTTAATTAGTCACCCTTTTCCCATTCTTTTTCTTCACATGGCCAATATGGCCCCTTTTGGAATTTTCTTGAGTTCCCGCGAAATGACCATTTTACCCCTCGACTTTTCTCAATATTACGATTTTGCCCCTAACCTTCCACATTATTTCCATTGGCCATTTTGCAAATTTCTCTTTTTATCCTTGGCCTTTCTTATCCTTGTCATAGCAACTCGTACACCAAAATAATTCTTAATATTTCCCATGCAATAAATATCCAAACGTCATAGAAGTTTCTTGGGACATACTTTATAACTCCAAGATTGCTAACCCGATACACCAAAATAATTTTATTTGATGAATGGATGCTAGTGGTTTCGCGATAGGTGATGTGTTTGGTCGGAGGCACAATAAAATTATGCACCCGATCTATTATATGAGCAGAACACTGAATGCTGCCCAGATGAATTACACAGTGACGGAGCAAGAGCTGCTTGCAATAGTTTTTGCTTTTGAGAAGTTTCGGGCCTATTTGTTGGGGTCCAAAGTCGTGGTATACACTGATCATGCAGCATTGAGATACCTTATGGCGAAGAAGAAAGCAAAGCCGCGACTGATCCGATGGGTGCTATTGCTGCAAGAGTTTGACTTTGAGGTGAAAGACCACAAGGGAACTGAGAATCAGGTTGCTGGCCATCTCTCTCAGCTTGAAGGAGCTGGGAGACCTTCTGATGAGCTAGATATAGATGATGCATTTCTAGATGAGAGGGTGTTGGCTGTGTCAATGGAGGTAGCACCGTGGTATGCTGACATTGCCAATTATTTGGTAACAGGCATAGTTCCAGAAGAGATCAAAGCTTACCAAAAGAAAACGTTATGGAGGGATTCTCGCCAATACCATTAGGATGAGCCTTATTTGTTCAGAACTTGCACTGACAACATCATTCGGCGTTGTGTTACCGAAAGTGAAGTGAAGGTTATTCTAAAGGCATACCATGACTCTCCTATTGGGGGTCATCACAGTGGTAACGGGACTACTGCGAAGGTTCTTCAATGCGGTTATTACTGACTGACTATCTTTCATAATGCAAATACGGTGCGGTCTTGTGATTAATGTCAAAGGCAAGGGAATATAGGCAGAAGGCAAGAGATGCCTATGAATTTTGTGATGGAGGTAGAAGTGTTCGATGTCTGGGGGATTGACTTTATCGAACCCTTTGTCAGTTCTGGTGGCATGAAATATATCTTGGTTGCTATGGACTTTGTGTCAAAATGGGTAGAAGTGGTGGCTTTACCTAACAATGAGGCCAAGAGTGTCATGGGGTTCCTCAAAAAGAACATATTTACTCGATTTGGTACTCCAAGGGCTATAATCAGTGATGGTTGGTCCCACTTTTGCAATAGAGCTTTCGCGGGATTGATGGAGAAATATAACGTAAAACATAGGGTGGCAACACCTTATCATCCTCAGACAAGTGGGCAAGTTAAAGTGTCCAATCAGGAGATCAAGAGTATTCCAGCTAGAACAGTGAATGTAAATAGGATTGATTAGGCCCGCAAGCTCGATGATGCTTGATGTGCCGGGAAATTATGGCACATCTGACACTCTTTTACGAGAAGTTTTACTTATTTTTAGGCAAGTATGTGTTGTTTTGATGTGTTTTTGATATGTTTCAGGTAAATCAGGAAGTTCGGGGTCAAGGAGTGAAGTTGCAGAAAAAGTTGCACTGATGCTTAAGTTTCACGGTCCGTAGAAAGTTTCACGGACCGTATTTATGTTCGTACAAGAGAGGTGGCAACTCAACGAATGTCTCGGTGACAAGTCTTTGAACCACGGACACTTATACGGACCGTACAATATTATACGGGCCGTAAAAGTTGAGTGACGATAGTGGAAGAGAGATTTTCACGATCATGACCGTACGAGCCGTATAACATTACACGGACCGTTGAAGGCCGGTCCGTATTATTCTTTGAAGAAACCGAAGGAAGGCCGTAGAAGTCTTGTACGGTCCGTGGAAATTTGTACGGACCGTATATGTGCCGCCTGGGACCAAAGTGCAAATTCTGTAATTTTACGTTTTGAAACCTATAAATAGTCCATTGTAGGGTTTTAATTAGAAAGAGTTCTGATATTTTTAGTTTTTGACTTAGAACATTAAATACTCTCTAGTTTTGAAGGTTCAACAATCAATTCAAGTATTCTAAATTCCTCTTTCATTCCAAAGTAAGCAATTATGAATTCTTCACTTTCTTGTTCTTTGTCATGAGTAGCTAATTTCCCTTACTAGGGTTGTGAACCCAATTGATGAGTGTTTTGTGATTGGGTTGTGATTGATATACACCTAATGAATTATTAGGGTTTGTTTATTCTTCATTCTTCATTCATAATTAATGGTTGCAAACATTGATTAAAGCCATAAGCCTTGATTTATTTGGGAAAATAATTAGGGTTGGTAAGAATAAACAACAAGAACTCAAAGCTTTAAACTTTGTTTAATAAATTCACTTAGGAATAAGAAGAATTTACTTGGCATGATTAATCGTTCTTCATAGTTACTTTCTTATATTTGGGAAAATCATAGAAAGAAATAATCTTTATTTATTGGGAAATAGTAGAGATTCATATAGAGATTAAGTGCATTCATATAATGATTCATTAGAAGTATATCAAGATCAATGCCCATGATCATACACTCTATCTAACGGGACACAACCTTAGTTTCTTTTACCATAAATTCACAACCAAAGCAATATTTAGCAATTAGTTACTAAAAACTCAACTTTTACCAAAAATCATCGGATTAAGACATTAGACCTAAACATAGCATTCTACTTCAATTTAGTACCCTTTTCACACCCTATTCCCCGTGGGATTCGACCCAACCTTGTTGGGTTACTATATTTGACAACGTCCGCGTTATACCATTAATAGGTGTAATTTGAGCGTATCAAATTTTGACGCGCGTTGTTTTAATACGGTTTTGAAATTGCTAAATAGTGCTTGCTTTATTGAAGTCTTTTGCTTATTCCATCACACCTTGTTTGCTACTACTGTAAACCAGTGAACATGAATTAGAATCGGCAAAATCAACATGCTGATAACCAAGGGAATCGGTTGAACAATCGGGCTAATGATTCAGATGATGAGAATGTTCTCGCTGAGCTCGTTCCAGAGGAGGATTATGCATCTACTATTGTTCAGCCTCGAGTTGGAGCTGCTTCGGTGAAAATTGATTCCTCTCTATATTAGTTGTTGAAGCTTGAGGGATACTTTCGGAACTCTATCGAGAATGACCCTCAACGTCATTTGCAGAATTTTGTGGATGTGTGTGCTAATCACATCCAGAACAACGTTCCACAAGATGCTATTCGATTGAGGTTATTCAAATATTCCTTGGCTGGAGAGGCAAGAACATGGTTCGAGAAGCTGCCCAGAAATTCGATTACTTCACGGGCGAGATGGTGGTGCGTTTCTCACAAAATGGTACCCCCAGCAAGAAGGTGAAATTCGGGACAAGATCTATGAATTTAAGCAGCGACGGGGAACAATTATATGAAGCATGGGAGAGATTCAAGGATTATTTGCGAGAAGAGCCCAAATCATGGTTTTCCTGGATAACATATTAATGGAGAAGTTCTACCGAGGGGTTAGATCCGTTGTCGCGATCGGTTGCAAATAATGCAAATCGATGGTTGTTTCATGAACAAATCTTATCGACGGGTGACCACCATACTTAACAAGTGACAACTCATAATCGGCTTGGCACTCAAACAATGTTGATGGTACCGTTTGGTAGTGCTATGATCCAAAATATAGTGAAGGAGAATCAAGATACCCAACAAACCTTGGCAGAACTTTCAACAAATATTTCCTTGCTGACGAAGAAGTTCGATGAATCCCAGATCAAGAAGGTAAATGTTTGTGAGGAGGAGGCAGTTTTACCAAAAGGGATGTACCATGCTCAAGATGGTCCGTTCCACGAAGGGCCCCCTATGCAGATTGAAGATGCTAATTATGTAAATAACTCTCAAGGGGGTTACCAAAGGCAGAATTACCAGGGTGGTTATCAGGGTCAGAATCAATGGAGACCTCAACAAGGTCAAGGTGCTTATAACAACTCTGGGAACTACAACAATCATTATGGTGGTGCGAACCAAGGGAGCTACAACAACAGTAATAATTTTGGGAACAAGAGTTCCAATCCTTATATACCACCAAAAGGGCAGTCAACAGAGCAAGGTAGTTCGAAGGTTGAGTCGATGCTTGAGAAGATTCTAGCAATCGCCTAAGTCCGAGAGAACTTTATCCGGTCCGACGAGACAAAGGGTTCCCATACAAAGACCATTCGAAGCTCGAGTCACGTATGAGGATATTTCTATAGAGCAGCAAGACCCTCCTAAAAAGGGAGAACTTCCGAGTGACACTATTCCAAATCCAAAGAATGGGGGAGGCGGTGTAGACCGTGTGTTTGCCATCACTACTAGAGTGGTAAAACACTCCAAGGGGCCGATAAGAAGGTGATTGATCTTGAGCCGATAGATGAAGAGGATGAGGTGCGGTAAAGCACCCATTACCGCCGACGAGAATGCTACCGATACAAGAAGTTGCCGATATTCGAGATTGCGAAGGCAACTGAAAACCCGAGCAAGCCGCCTGTGAAAGGGGCACTTCGCCCTTTGACTCAGCTTTTCAAATCTACACCACCTTTTCCATAAAGGTTGGTAAAGAAGAAGGAAGATGCTAAGTTCGAGAAGTTTCATGATCAGCTGAAGCAGTTATCTCTTAATTTCCCCTTCTTGGAAGCTATAAAGGAGATGCCCGGTTTTGCTAAATATGTGAAGGATTTGCTCACAAAGAAGAAAATGGTTCAACATGAAACCATAAGTTTGACTCACACTGTGAGTTCCATCATCTCAACAACTACCGTGCTCGAAAAGGGAGATCCCGGGGGCGTTCATCATTCCTGTTCGTTGGCACCATGATTTTGCTCACGCCTTGTGCGATAATGGGGCGAGTATTAATTTGATGCCCCTTGGTATATACAAACAATCAGGTTTGAGGATGCCAAGGCCGACTACTATGAGGTTACAAATGGCTGATAGGTCTATCAAAAGACCTGTTGGGGTGGTTGATGATGTACTTGTGCGGGTTGGTGATTTTATGTTGCCCGCTGATTTTGTAATTCTTGACTGTGCTGTTGATAGGGACATTCCAATTATTCTGGAGAGACCTTTCCTTGCTACAGGGAGGGCTTTGATAGATTCGGAGAAAAATGAAATCAAGTTCCAAGTCAACAATGAAGAAGTGACTTTTCGAGCCAAAAAGGGATGAAGTTACCCAATGCTTATGAGAGCATTTCGGTAATTGATTCGGTTGATGTTATTGATAAAGCAGTGGAGTTCAAGATGGAAGAAGAAAGTTTGGGTGAAGCTCTAGCAGGTATTCTCGTTAATTTTGATGCTGAAGACATGAAAGGTTATGTGGAGACAGTAAATTTGCTTGTTGGGTTGGGATCATATTCTTACCAACCAAAAAAGCTAAATCTTGATCTGGAAAATAGAACGACGCCTCCAAAGAAAGCCTTCTATCATTGAGCCACCTAAATTGGAGCTTAAATGCCTTCTCTCACATCCGAATATGAGTTCCTTGGTCCGGACAATACATTTCCGCTGATTGTGTTAGCTCTGACCGAGGAGCGAGTTTTACAGCTTTTGGAGGTGTTGAGGGAGTACAGGCGTGCTATTGGTTGGACCATAGCAGACATTCGAGGTATTCCATCTGGTATCTGTGAGCATAAAATTCAGTTGGAGGAAGGTAGCAAACCGAGTGTAGAGCATCAGAGGCGACTGAACGAGAACATGCAAGAGGTAGTCAAGAAGGAGATCATCAAATGGTTAGATGCTGGAGTGGTTTACCCGATTGCTGATAGTAAATGGGTGAGCCCAGTCCAATGTGTTCCTAAAAAGGAAGGCATCACTGTGGTGCCAAATGCAAAGAATGAGTTGATCCCAACTAGAACCGTGACCGGATGGAGAGTTTGCATGGATTATCGCAAGCTCAACACAGCCACATGCAAGGACCATTTCCCCATGCCTTTTATTGATCAAATGCTTGATAGGCTAGCGGGGCGTTCCTACTATTGTTTCCTTGATGGTTATTCGGCTACAATCGATCAATATTGCCTTGGAAGATCGGGAGAAGACTACTTTTACATGTCCTTATGGGACGTTTGCATTTAGCCGATGCCATTTGGGTTGTGTAATGCACCGTACCACTTTTCGCAGGTGCATGATGTCAATTTTCTTTGATATGGTGGAGGATTACTTAGAGGTGTTCATGGATAATTTCTCCGTAGTAGGGATTCGTTTGAAGATTGTCTTGGCCATCCGGGTCAAGTGCTAAAAAGGTGTGAGGGAGACCAATCTCGTTCTAAATTGGGAGAAGTGCCATTTTATGGTAAAGGAAGGGATCGTCCTTGGTCACAAAATCTGGAAAAGGGAATTGAGGTAGACAAGCGAAAATTGATGTGATTGCAAAACTTCCACCACCTATCTCAGTCAAAAGTGTCCGAAGTTTCCTGGGACATGCTTTGGGTTCTGTGCGCTTCATCAAAGATTTCTCCAAGATTGCTAACCCAATGTGAAAGCTTCTTGAAAAAGAGGCGAAGTTTACATTTGATGATAAGTGCCGCAAGGCGTTTGATGAGTTGAAAGAGCGTCTTACTACTGCGCCCATTGTTGTTGCTCCTGACTGGTCCTTGCCATTTGAACTAATGTGTGATGCTAGTGGTTTTGCAATAGGTGCTGTGTTTGGTTGCGGAGGCACAATAAAATTATGCACCCGATCTATTATGCAAGCGAACACCGAATGCTCGCCCCGATGAATTACACGGTGGACGAGCAAAGAGCCG
Source organism: Lycium ferocissimum (assembly GCF_029784015.1). Classification (NCBI taxonomy): domain Eukaryota; kingdom Viridiplantae; phylum Streptophyta; class Magnoliopsida; order Solanales; family Solanaceae; genus Lycium; species Lycium ferocissimum. Next base: position 68,696,700 of record NC_081349.1, read on the forward strand.
CTTGCCATTGTGTTTGCTTTTGAGAAGTTTCGGCCTACTTGTTGGGGTCCAAAGTCATGGTGTTACATCGATCATGCAGCCTTGAGATATCTCATGGCAAAGAAGGAAGCAAAGCCGCGACTGATCAGATGGGTGCTGTTGCTGCAAGAGTTTGATTTTGAGGTAAAGGATCGCAAGGGCACTGAAAACCAGGTTGCTGACCATCTCTCTCGCCTTGACGAGGCTGGGAGACCTTCTGATGAGCTTGACATAGATGATGCTTTTCCAGATGAAAGGGTGTTGGCTGTGCACATGGAGGTGGCACCTTGGTATGCTGATATTACAAATTATTTGGTCACAGGTATAATTCCAGAAGATATCAAAGCCTACCAAAAGAAGAAATTCTTGCGGGATGCTCGGCAATACTCGGGACGAGCCTTATTTGTTCGAACATGCGCGACAACATCATCGGCGATGTGTTCCGGAAAGTGAAGTGATGGCGATTCTAAAGGCGTGCCACGACTCTCCCTGTTGGGGTCATCATAGTGGAAATCGGTGCCGGCTAAGGTACTTGAATGCGGTTATTACTGGCCGATCATATTTCATGATGCTAATTTATTGGTGCGGTCTTGTGACCAATGTCAAAGGCAAGGGAACATAGGCAGAAGGCAAGAGATGCCTATGAATTTTGTTATGGAGGTAGAAGTGTTCGATGTCTGGGGGATTGACTTCATGGGACCCTTTGTGAGTTCAGGTGGCATGAAATACATTCTGGTTGCTGTGGATTATGTGTCAAAATGGGTAGAAGCAGTGGCTTTACCTAATAACGAGGCCAAGAGTGTCATGGGGTTCCTCAAGAAGAACATATTTACTCGCTTCGGTACTCCGAGAGCTATAATCAGCGATGGTGGATCCCACTTTTGTAATAGAGATTTTGCTGGTTTGATGGAGAAATATGGTGTGAAACATAGGGTGGCAACACCCTATCATCCTCAGACGAGTGGGCAAGTTGAAGTGTCCAATAGGAGATCAAGAGTATTCTAGCTAAAAACGGTAATGCAAATAGAACTGATTGGGCCCGCAAGCTCGATGATGCTCTATGGGCATACCGAACTGCTTTCAAGACTCCGATTGGGACTTCACCCTTCAAGCTTGTATTTGGAAAAGCTTGTCACTTGCCGGTTGAGCTTGAACACAAGGCGATGTGGGCTTTGAAGAAACTAAATATGGATTGGGAGGAAGCAACCAAGCTCAAGTTGTTCCAACTAAATGAGATGGATGAGTTTCGGTACCAGGCATATGAGAGTGCAAAGATTGTATAAAGAAAGGATGAAGCATTACCATGATAAGAAGATCTTGAAGCGAGAGTTTTACAAAGGTGATCCCGTGTTCTTGTTTAACTCCCATTGGACAAAGTTGCTGTCCTTTGGTAAGCTTAAATCGAGGTGGTCTGGTCCGTTTGAGGTGGTAGGTGTTTCACCCCATGGAGCGATTGAGTTAAAGTCCGGAGATGGAACTCAGAATTTGAAGGTAAATGGGCAGAGATTGAAGCACTACCACGGGATGGTATCTGAGGATAGAATTGTTGATCGATACAGGTTGAAGCACCTCGGAACGAACAACAATCTGGTGCACACTGATAAGGAGTAAAGGGCCATAACCGTCGTGCCGCGACGTTAAATCAAGTGCTCCTTGGGAGGCAACCCAAGTGTAATGTTTATTTTCATTCTTGTTTGTGTTTGTGTTTGAATATTGCAGAAAAACCACTGAAGCCTAACGTTTGTATATTTAAGTCGTCGTATCATTAATACTCCCCCCATCAACCCCACGACCATCTCCCACGATCCCACACGCAATTAACCTTTCAAACAAGGTAAGTGGCAGATAATCTGAGTTACACTCGGCCCGTGTAATCAAAAAACATTTAAAACCACGGGGGTTTAAATCCCACCAGCCGTTTTTCATCACACGATCTCATAATATCCCATCCATCAACCCCACGACCATCACCCCACCCCATCTATTAACCCTTCACCCATTAAATTCCTCTCTCCACACCCATAAAATCATCATATCCATCCCTGGGTCAACCACCCTCTGTTCGAATTGAAACTTGTGTTTTTCCTTTAGTTTGTTGTTTTTCTGTCATTATTGTGCAAAGGGGCTCCTCCAGGACTCTGTTCCAATTCATCATAACACAGGTATGTTGATGTTCCACCCGATATGTTGCTCATTGGTACAAGTTGTGAGTTGTATGCTAGTCTAATTTTTAGTACAATGTCCATGGTTAGTGATTTTCTGAATTAGGGGTGAGCTTCTTAGTTATGAGGGTGATTAAACAGCCTATTGAGGTGGAGGGTATTTCAACTGAAGCTTCTAAATTATTTTTGGACTCGAAAGTTGTTATGCCCGCCAATACATGTGCCTAAAAATGCTAATGAATTGTCAAAACAGGAAAAATGGGTGAAGTCTGAGTAACCCCGCCCCCGTACGAATTGAAACCATGGCATACTATGTGTGTGATGATCTGCTGTAACCAAAAGGTCGTATAGGATTGACGGGAGGGCGGAAGCCCTGTTTATGAATCCCACGACACAGGCTGTTATACGGACCGTATAATATTATACGGTCCGTGAAACCCTGTCGTGGTTCATCCTTGGGTTTCTGCAGGTTCTGTTCGTTTACCTGCCCGGACTTATACGGCCCGTATAATATTATACGGACCGTATAACACTTATACGACCACACAGAAGAACAAAAACAAGAAAAAAGAAAAAAAAAATTTAACTAAAAGTTTGTGATCAGTCAGCTGTCCTTTCCGAGACCCATCGCTAACATAGGTTCTTTTGCAGGTATGATCCAAAAACGCAATGTACGGAGGGGCATGGGACCCCGGGCTAATAAGGGCCGAGGCCGAGCCCGCGACCAACCAGAGACAGACCTTCATTTGCGGGACGAGGGTTCGGACGATGAGGTCATCCCAGTGAAAAAGGTTAGGGGGACGGGAAATCTTCAACCCCCAACCATGGCTCCTTCCACCTCGGACGGAGAAGAAAATTCGGAGGAAGCTGGAACAGGGACAGGTGACTCCTCGGAAGATGAGGGGGAGTCGAGCAAGTGTGGCCCATCCGATCCGCCAGACACCCGAGCTCCAAACTCTGATGCTTCGACAGATTCAGCACACGGCAAACGCCGGTTGGTTCTGCGAAGTAAAACACTACCAGAGGATGCTTTACGGTTTGGAGTCCCGAGGTCGAAGGCGCTGTACGAGGACGGTCTGTCCACGGTTAAGCGAGGGGGTGAGCCAAACCGTAGCATATGGGAGGAGAGGCGAGTTGGTGTTCGAAGGTGCGGAGGCTCTTCCCAACACGATCGAAACACTCGATTATACGGAGTTAGAGGTGTTTGCGGAGCACACGGGGAGTTACGCCGGAGATTGTGAGGGAGTTCTATGCTAACTACGGGGCTGAATTGTTGAAAATGAAAAAGCCCAATCAGACTAACACTGCTCTCCCGTTGCTTGATGAAATTACGGTGCGGAATGTCAAGGTTGACATCTCAACCGAGGCGATGAACAAAGTTTATTTTGGGGCTGATTTTCAGGCACCGAAGGAGGAGAAAGAATACTTTGAAAGAATACTTTGACAAGTTGGAACGCCGAAATCATCGTTCAGTAATCAAATGGCTGGCTACGGTAATCGCCCACCCCGAGGTAGGTTGGGTGACTCAACAGAGCCCAAAGATTGTCAAGGGGTCACTAAATCAAGAAGCTCGATTCTGGTGGCACCTAATGAGGTACAGACTGTTGGTGACCCAGAATGACAATACACTCACAGTGGCTCAGGCAATTGGCATTGCAGCGATAATGAGTCGGTATCCAGTGAACATGGGGCGCATGATAGCAGATGAAATTCGACGGAGAGCACCCCAGCCTATGACCTCATTGGCATTCCCATGCCTTATCACAGAGCTGTGCAGACGAGCTCAGGTTGTCGGTATGCCTGATCGGGCCTAATGCATCAAAAACAAGAAATTCGGAGATTGGCGGAAGGGTAAAAATGGGGATGCACCGGAGTTATTTGTGATCCCGCCTGCGGAAAACATAGAGGCTCTGTCCGGGTCAGAGCCTGCAACAATGGGTGCTACGATCGCTACTGATCCGGCGCGGCCTGAGGCGGGTGACACCGCCCCGCTACGGCTCGAGCCGGGTCCCTATTCTCGAAGCGGTTGGGGGGTCGCTAGTACTGCGCCGACAGCCGATCCGCCACCACCTCCCGACCCTGTCCGTGCCACTTCTGCGGGTCCCACCATGTCACCTGCTCCACCTCTGGCAGCACAGTCAGTAGTTAATTTGTTCACATTTTCGCGAGCAAGTTACCGCGAGTTAGCCTTCAAGACACTAAAGGCTGAGAAACAAATTGAGGTAATCATGCAGCAACTCAAGCCCCAGATAACTAAGCAAATCAATATTGCCAAGAGGGAGCTTCGGGAGGAATATGCTCAGTCTCGCGACGTTTTCCAATCACGATTGGATGGGTTTGAAATGAGGTTGTTTGCTTTGGAGCAGTCAAAGGCATGGGGCAGTTCAGCCACATTTCATACGGAATTGGAAAAATTTAAGGCTGAATTGGAGGCGCTGAAGGCGCGCGAGCGGGTAGAGGACCTTGTTTTGGCACCGCCTACTAACTTGGATATTGATATCCCGGTCCAAAACCTGCTCGACTCTGATGATGAAGGAGAGGACGGAGTTAAGACGCGGGGAAAACGGCCACTAGATGTCGTAGTTGAGGATGTGAATGAGAGTAACAAGCGGCTGCGCCAGCTGGAGGAGGAGATGACACGGGCGGTTGCCCTGAACTCGCTGCGCGACAACTACCCAGATTCGACGGGCGCATCGGGCAGCCAGCCCCAAAAGGCAATGCCTGATATTACTGCGTCTGAGGCAGCACAATCCCGAGTCGAGAAACATAGCGCCTAGGGCGCCCAGGTATCCCTCCCCATTTTTTTTCCCTAATGTGCCTAGAGTCGATGCATTGGGGACATTGCATGAATTTCAATTGGGGGTGGGGGTACATGATCAGATTATTTGTGTACATACTTGTGTGGGAACCCCCTCGGCTTTTCTTTGCCAGAGTTCTTTTCCTGAGGGGTTTTATTCTGTTGAAACTGGCATGTTTAGGATGTTGTTTAGATTGAGTAGAGTAGTTTTGACTTAGTTGGTATTGTTCTGTAACTAATGGCATGTTGTGATCGTATGATGAAAATGTTGGACCCCTTGAAATATTGACAAATGCACACTCAGAATGATCATTGGTTGACATGAGCGATTCTTTATATGACATTATGATTATTGGGGTGTTGTGTGCGATAACCGACTACTTAGGAGGTCACAATTGTGAAAGTAATTGTCCTTATGCAAATGCGTGTGTGAGTTGTTCGTTTAGTTCTGTCTATGCATGTATAATCTAGAACTTGCCCGGTTGGTCATGTTTGAAATTTGAAAGTTAGTTAGTTGTGAGATGATCTTAGGCTTTCTTTGTATAACTAGTAACTATGCCTAAATAAGTCGTACCCAAAGCTACAAATACCCCTAGTTTCCCTTTTTGAGCCTTTTGACCTTTTTCTTGGCTAGCCAAATATGAAACCTCTCCCGTTTTGCAATGTATCCATCTTCACACCCATTCCCTCCTTGATGCTACTAGATAGATGAGGCAAAATGCCTAAGTTGGGGGTGAATTAAGTGTGGAATAGATGTTAAAAACATAAGTTGGGGTTGGTGGAGTTTGCTAGTGTGAATCCGATGTGGTAGTTGCATAAAAATAAAGAAAAGAAAAAAAAAAAAAAAAAAACAAAGAAAAAAAAAATGAAGAGCAAAATCAAAATCAAAAAAGGGTAACACCAAAAAGATCTACAAGTTGGATAGGAATAAAACCACATCGAGATCAAAACTTGAAGAAAAAAGGGGTTAGAAAGAAAAGAGGTGAATTGAGGTGAAGAGATGTGTAGTGTTCAAGGAGGGGGAAGTCACTGATATCCAAAAGTATCCTACCCGTCCCTAAGCCTACATTACAAGCCAAAACAAGTCCTAATGTGATCACAACCGAACGAGCCTAGGGTGAGAACATAGAAAATAAGGGCAAGCCTATAGTATTTGCATGTGTAGATATGAAATTCTTTGTGAGTGTGAGTGTTTTCTCTTCTCGTTCGTCTTTGTCCCATTCTTATTGTATATGTATGGTGGGACATTTGTTGGTCTATGTGAGGGCATAAGGACGAAACTCGAGCAAAGTAAATTGACTTCCTAACGTAGCGATTGTATGTACCATAATATGCTCGATAAGGTGATGTCATGCATTGAAGCCTCATGGTTAGTCATAGCGTTCTTGGGATGTGTATATCGTGTGACATTCGAAAAAAGAAGGGGCTCCTTGAAAGAAGCGTGCCGGTAGTTCAGAGTCAAAACCAAGGGAGACACTATTGCTCTATGATATCTAGATGTTAGTTGAGTCTTAGTCGCGTCCACTAGTTGCTTGAGGACAAGCAAAGACTTTAAGTTGGGGGTGTTGATGTGCCGGGAAATTATGGCACATCTGACACTCTTTTACGAGAAGTTTTACTTGTTTTTAGGCAAGTATGTGTTGTTTTGATGTCTTTTTGATATGTTTCAGGTAAATCAGGAAGTTCGGGGTCAAGGAGTGAAGTTGCAGAAAAAATTGCACTGATGCTTAAGTTTCACGGTCCGTAGAAAGTTTCACGGTCCGTATTTATGTTCGTACAAGAGAGGGCAACTCAACAGAATGTCTCGGTGGACAGGTGCTGAACCACGGACATTTATACGGACCGTACAATATTGTACGGGCCGTAAAAGTTGATGTGACGATAGTGGAAGAGATTTTCACGATCATGACTGTACGAGCCGTATAACATTACACGGACCGTTGAAGGCCAGTTCGTATTATTCTCTGAAGAAACTGAAGGAAGGCCGTAGAAGTCTTGTACGGTCCGTGGAAATTTGTACGGACCGTATAAGTGCCGCACAGGGACCAAAGTGCAAATTCTGTAATTTTACGTTTTGAAACCTATAAATAGTCCATTGTAGGGTTTTAATTAGAAAGAGTTCTGATATTTTTAGTTTTTGACTTAGAACATTAAATTTTCGATTTTGGTCTTTGAACTTTTTACTTTCGTTTAACGGTCACTCTCTCACATAACGGTCACTGTACGATCCGGCCTTTATTCGGCAATCCCGATCAATTCCGGCCATGTTCCGACCATTGTTCCGGCGGTTAACGTCGGCGACGATCGTGTAATGCCGGCCACTTTCCGGCCACTACAACACCGAGGTAACGCCGGTCACTTTTCCGACCGGATCTACTTTTCTTTTCTCTTCTCTCTTCTTCTTCTTCTCTTCTTCTATACCCTCTTCTTTTTCCCCTTTTATACCTGCTACTAGCGCGCAATCCGACCGACGGCGAGTTTTTCCGGCATCATTTTTCGGCCGATTCGCTCTCCTCCTTCTCCCTCCATTTTCTTTTTCTTTTTCCTTTTCCCCCTCCTCTATTGTCTTCTCCCCTTTCGGGTCTTTGTGAACATTACTGCGGCGGTGAACAGTACCACGGCGGTGAACGGTAACTCCGGCGGTGAACGGTGTTTTCGACGGCGAACGGGTTACGTTCAACTGAGTTGGTACCTCCAATTGCTCGTATCCATTCTTTGTCCATACACCCGTAGTTATATTTTGCGGACTGTAGCCCTTTTAATAATTTATTAGTTCATACTAGCTTTTGTGGCTTTGGTTATTGATGGTAGACTAAGGTCATGTTCTCGTCCGGGAGGGTTGGGAGTGGTAAGTGGGTTAGAGGAGCGTCTAAATTTGAGAGTAGGTTCTTGGAACATTGGGACGTTAACGGGGAAATCCATAGAGCTAGTTAAGATTCTTAAGAACAGGAAGATTAATATAGCTTGTGTTCAAAAGACCAAATGGGTAGGCCTTAAAGCTAAGGAGGTAGACGGGTATAAGCTTTGGTTCTCTGGTAGGTCGAACTATAGGAATGGGGTAGGCATTTTAGTAGATAGTGATTTGAGGGATCGAAAGTGGTAGAGGTTAGGAGGGTCAGCGATAGGATGATGTCGATTAAGGTGGTCGTTGAAGGGCTTACTTTGAACATCATTAGTGCGTATGCGCGCCGCAAGCGGGCTTAGGCGAGGAGGAGAAGAGGCGATTTTGGGAGGATTTGGACAAGGTAGTGGGAGGCATACCACCTACTGAGAAGCTATTCGTGGGAGGTGATTTCAATGGGCACATCGTGTCTATTTCGGGGGGTTATGATGATGTGCATGGAGGTTTTGGCTTCGGGGACAGGAATGGAGGAGGAGTCGCACTTTTGGATTTAGCAAGAGCTTTTGGGTTGGTGATAGCCAATTCGAGTTTTCCAAAGAAGGAGGAGCACTTGGTAACCTTCCGTAGTTCGGTGGCTAAGACTCATATAGACTTTCTACTCCTTAGGCAGAATGACAAAGGTCTGTGCAAAGACTGTAAGGTCATCCCGAGCGACAACCTTACAACCCGACATAAGCTCTTGGTGATGGATTTAGGGATCAAGATGACGAGAAAGAAGAGGGTCGTGGGTGTTCGGCCTAGGATCAGATGGGGGAGTTTGACCATGACTAGTGCCCTGGAGATATGGGAGAGAAATTGCGGACCGTGGGGGCGTGGGATAGTGTGGGGATGCGACCATTATGTGGGATAGAACGGCTAGTTGCATTAGGGTAGTAGCTAGGGAGATGCGGGGGTCTCGACGGGTAGTCGGGGTGGGCATCGGGGGATTGGTGGTGGAATGGAGAAGTGCAAAGGAAGGTGGAAGCAAAGAAGGTGGCGTATGCGAAGTTTATAGAAAGCGAGGATGAGGTGGAGAAGTGGACGAACAGAGAACTTTATAAGATGGCGAGGAAGGAGGCGAAGTTGGCGGTTTCGATGGCAAAAACGGCAGCTTTTGAACGCCTTTATGCGGAACTAGAGGAAAAGGCGGGGATAAGAAATTGTTCAGGCTAGCCAAGGCAAGGGAGAGGAGGGCACGTGATTTGGATCAAGTGAAGTGCATCAAGGACGAGCATGGCAAAGTATTGGTAGAAGAGGCTCGCATTAGACGGAGATGGCAGTCATATTTTCACAAACTCTTGAATGAAGAAGGGGACGGGACATTGTGTTGGGATATTTAGAACTTACAGGGAGGCGTCGCGATTTTGGGTATTGCAGGAGTATTAAGGTTGAGGAGGTTAAGGGTGCTGTTCGTAGGATGCGCAAGGGAAGAGCGACAGGACCTGATGAGATTCTGGAGAATTTTGGAAGTTTGCGGCTCGGCAGTTTTGGGAGTGGTCGACTAAGTTGTTTAATGTCATCTTTAAGACGGCAATGATGCCCGAAGAATGGAGGTCGAGTGTAATGATCCCCATACAGAACAAGGGCGATATCCAGAGTTGCAACAACTATAGAGGTATCAAGCTGCTAAGCCATACTATGAAAGTGTGGGAAAGGGTGGTGGAGATGAGGGTGAGGAGAGGTGTAGCTATTTCAGAGAACCAGTTTGGATTCATGCCGGGACGCTCAACTACAGAGGCCATCCATCTTGTAAGAAGACTGGTGGAGCAGTATAGGGAGAGGAAGAGAGACTTACATATGGTATTCATCGACCTAGAAAAGGCTTACGACAAAGTTCCAAGGGAGATCCTATGGAGATGCTTGGAGGCTAAAGGTGTACCTGTGGCGTACACTAGGGTGATCAAGGACATGTATGAGGGAGCCAAGACCGGGGTAAGGACGGTAGGAGGAGACTCGCAGCACTTCCCGGTTGTGATGGGGTTGCATCAAGGATCAGCTCTTAGTCCATTTTTATTTGCCTTGGCGATGGATGAATTGACGCGGCATATTTAAGGCGAGGTGCCATAGTGTATGCTTTTCGCGTATGACATAGTCTTGGTCGATGAGACTCGTAGCGGAGTCAACGCTAAGCTGGAGGTTTGGCGTCAAACTTTGGAGTCTAAAGGATTCAAGCTGAGTAGGACCAAGACAGAGTACTTGGAGTGCAAGTTCAGTGAAACACCTCAAGAGGCTGGCGTGGAAGTGAGGCTTGGTACCCAGGTCATTCAGAAGACAAGTAGTTTCAAGTATCTTGGGTCTATTTTACAAGGCAGTGGGGGAGATTGACGATGATGTCACACATCGTATTAGGGCAGGGTGGATGAAATGGAGGCTCGCTTCCGGAGTGCTATGTGATAAGAAAGTGCCACCACAACTTAAGGGCAAGTTCTACAAAGTGGTGGTTAGACCGACCATGTTGTATGGGGCGGAGTGTTGGCCAGTTAAGATCTCTCACGTTCAAAAGATGAAAGTTGCCGAGATGAGAATGTTGAGATGGATGTGTGGGCACACCAAGAGTGACAGGATTAGGAATGAGGCTATCCGGGACAAGGTGGGAGTGGCCTCGGTGGAAGACAAGATGCGGGAAACGAGACTGAGATGGTTTGGACATGTGAAGAGGAGAGGCACAGATGCCCCAGTGCGGAGGTGTGAGAGGTTGGCCATGGATGGTTTCAGAAGATGTAGGGGTAGGCCGAAGAAGTATTGGGGAGAGGTGATTAGACGGAGATATAGCGCGGAAGCTGACTTACCGAGGACATGACCTTAGATAGGAGGGTATGGAGGACTCGGATTAGGGTAGAAGGCTAGTAGATAGTAACGTTTATCCTTTCATATTAGTAGTCCATTTGTGCTTTGGTTTCTACGCTACTATTTGTTATCCCGTACTTTGATTATCTTATTTTATCCGTGATAGCTACTGCTCCTTTACAAACTGCTTCATCATGGCTTAGTCGCTTTAGTTATTTGCATTTCCATATCGCTTTGAATCTCTTGGCCTTATCTGACCTCGTGTTATGCTTTTATGGTTTTATGCTTTCTATTGAGCCGAGGGTCTTTCGAAAGTACCGTCCTACCTTGGTAGGAGTCAGGTCTGCGTACACTCTACCCTCCCCAGACCTCACGTTGTGGGATTTCACTGGGTTGTTGTTGTTGTTGTTGTTGACTTAGAACATTAAATACTCTCTAGTTTTGAAGGTTCAACAATCAATTCAAGTATTCTAAATTCCTCTTTCATTCCAAAGTAAGCAATTATGAATTCTTCACTTTCTTGTTTCTTGTTCTTTGTCATGAGTAGCTAATTTCCCTTACTAGGGTTGTGAACCTAATTGATGAGTGTTTTGTGATTGGGTTGTGATTGATATACACCTAATGAATTATTAGGGTTTGGTTATTCTTCATTCTTCATTCATAATTAATGGTTGCAAACATTGATTAAAGCCATAAGCCTTGATTTATTTGGGAAAATAATTAGGGTTGGTAAGAATAAAACAAGAACTCAAAGCTTTAACTTTGTTTAATAAATTCACTTAGGAATAAGAAGAATTTACTTGGCATGATTAATCAGTCTTCAGAGCTACTTTCTTATATTTGGGAAAATCATAGAAAGGAATAATCTTTATTTATTGGGAAATAGTAGAGATTCATCTAGAGATTAAGTGCATTCATATAATGATTCATTAGAAGTATATCAAGATCAATGCCCATGATCATACACTCTATCTAACGGGGACACAACCTTAGTTTCTTTTACCATAAATTCACAACCAAAGCAATTTTTAGCAATTAGTTACTAAAAACCCAACTTTTACCAAAATCATCGGATTAAGACATTAGACCTAAACATAGCATTCTACGAATTTAGTACTTTTCACACCCTATTCCACTCGTGGATTCGAATTCCAACCTTGTTGGGTTACTATATTTGACAACGTCCGCGTTATACCATTAATAGGTGTAATTTGAGCGTATCAATGCTCTATGGCCATATCGGACTGCTTTCAAGACTCCGATTGGGACTTCACCCTTCAAGCTTGTTTTTAAAAATGCTTGTCACTTGTCGGTTGAACTTGAGCATAAGGATATGTGGGCTTTGAAGAAATTGAATATGGATTGGGAAGAGGCGACCAAGCTAAGGTTGTTTCAACTAAATGAGATGAATGAATTTCGGTACCAGTCATACGAGAGTGCAGCACTTTATAAAGAGAGGATGAACCAGTATCATGACAAGAAAATCCTGAAGCGAGAATTCTACAAGGGTGATCTCGTCTTACTGTTTAACTCTCGCTTGAAGTTGCTACCGGGTAAGTTAAAATCAAGGTGGACTGGTCCGTTTGAGGTGGTAGGTTTTTCACTCCATGGGGTGATCGAACTGAAGTCAGGAGATAGAACTCGGACATTTAAGGTGAATGGGCAGAGGGTGAAGCACTATCATGGGATGGTTGATGGGGATAGAATTGTTGACCGATACCGGTTGAAGCACCTCGGAACGAATGCTGACCCGGTGTTTGTTGATAAGGAGTGAATAGGTACCACCGTCGTGCCCCGACGTTAACTCAAGCGCTTCTTGGGAGACAACCCAAGTGTAATGTGTATTTTTTTTTTTTTGTTACATATAGGGTAATGGTTGTTTTGGTGCAGGAACGTATTGCAGAAAATATTGATGAATAGTAGGTAAGTTAAGTAATCAGAGAGATTGTTTTGCAACATTGCAAAATACGCCTGAAGTTTACGGACCGTATTTCACATTACGGGTCGTAAACCAGGGCGTATTTAACAATGTCACAAAACAGTGCTACTGTTTTGTAACATGAAAAATTACGACCATGGAATACGGACCGTATTTTAAAATACAGCCCGTAAATCTGGTCGTAATCCTTCATGGCACAATACTGTCACACCCTAATTTTCGTTAGGGCGTGATGGGCACCCGACCCTTACCTAGGGCCGAGCGAACCCTCTGACTCTCGTGGCACTCATAATCATATTGGGCCCTCATAGCATAACATGAGCACATAATGAAAGCTTTTCAGGAACAAACTTGCTTTTCATCCTTTTCAAATCAAGTAAGACCTGTGATCGTATAAGACCTGTAGAATAATGCATCTCAATACACCGGCTTATGGAGCCGCTTACAAAACTGACATACTACATACACGACAACGTACGCAAAGTCTCTAACATGGAACATGAAACCATATCATAATGCTGCGGCTCGGCAAAGACTCGGAGAAAATGGAGCTCGCCAATCCCGCTAGAACATCTTCTGCAAATATCTTCAACTCATCTGGGGGTACCTGCGCGGCATGAACGCAGCGTCCGCAAGAAGGGACGTCAGTACAAGCAATGTACTGAGTATGTAAGGCATGAGTAAAACATTTTAGAAGATACAAAGCATGAGTAGTAACAAGACGAAAACATAGGGCATTTCATGAGATAAAGAGTAACCTGCACATCTGAGTGCCCTTTTAGGCGGAACCATGCCTGTTTAGTGCTGTGGAACGTGCAGCCCGATCCATATATATATTATCTTGCTGCGGAATGTGCAGCCCGATCCATATATATATATATATATATATATATATATATATATATATATTATATTGCTGCGGAACGTACAGCCCGATCCATATATGTAATAAAAGAGTAACCTACATCTGAATGCCTTTTGGCGGAACCATGCATGCTTAGTGCGGAACGTGCGACCCGATCCATATATATATATATATATATTATATTGTCGCGGAATGTGCAGCCCCGATCCATATATGTATATTCTTTGAACGTGCAGCCCGATCCATATAATATATTCTTTCGCGGAACGTGCGGCCCGATCCATAACCACATATCCCGCGTCCGGGCATCCCGCGTCCGGACGGTATCATGTCATATTATACCAGCCGACGGTGGTTACGCGTATATAACGCTCTCGCCCTTTCCCATATTCCCCATATACATATACATATATCATATTCATATATCATATAAGCAAGATTACGAGAGCCCAAAGAAAGTCATGTATCTATCGGAGTGACATAAGGTCGGTAACCTCCGATCGTATTATGGAATAATCATGGTCGCTTTGTCTCACCTTGAAAGAACGATTATTATAAGGCGAGACTGTCAATGAAGAATAACTTCACGAGGAAACATAAAACAGGATCATAAGGCATCAATTCATACACTTTAGAATCTGTAGAAATAGTCATCATTCATGAATAAAATTGAGAAATCAAGAAATAGCTCAGCATTCTCATATCGTCATTGAAATCATAGACTTGGAGCTTTTAAACATGGAATCATCATCATCATATTCATCGTAGGAAAATACTCTTATTTTGACATCATCGTTGTCATTGTAAAACATATCCATCGTTGTTGTCATGGAAGCTTACGGAGTCATAAACCTCCAATTTGGAAAGATACATACATTTCGGGATTCTTTCAAGAATAGGTCGTTAGAACCAACAAGGAAAGTCGCGGGGCCCACGGACGAGCGTGAACCCAATCCGGGCCCGCCTATGAAAGTTAAAGATTATTATTCGTTATAGAGACTTCTACGAACGTTTCATAGCAATCCGAGACCGTATGTGAAAGTTACGGTCGTTCGTAGTTTCGGACTCGTTAGGAACAAAATTTTTTTGTTAGCAAAACTTTTGAAACAAATAAGTTATGGAAGCATTTATGAAATCGTAATCCAAGAATCATGCCTTTGGAAGAAAGGGACGAGCCTTAACATACCTTAGCCGCTTCTTAAGCTAATCCAAACTTACGTCCCGACTTCTCCCGATCTACAATAACGTCATTAGGTATCAACCATTAGCCATAAGCACTTACATCCAATACCAAAGTAACACTTTGTCTACGGAAATTTCGGCAGTATTTCCCCTATAACTTCAACATCCCGAGAATTTAACTCGCCAAATCAACAACAACCAAACCAACAATCATAATAACAATATCAATAATCAATTCACAACATGTTCAAGACATTCCAACCCAAATCTTCCACCTACATTAGGAACATCAATAACACATTTTCTTCTTCCAAACTCATAAACTACATCAACACTTCCATACGCTAACAACATCATTTTCATCAACTCAAGCAACTATATTAAAATTAAATTATGTTCTAAATCAGCCCACAACAATTTCGACTTCCATTTGAATCATCAAACCTTCATTTCCATCACATAATCTACAACAATCAACAACCAAAATACTATATAAAATGAGTTCATTATATTCTACCAAAAACAGCCCCTACACGGCCAAGTTTCAATCTACATATTCCATGAATTCCATTCATTTCTACATACCAAACATATGCAAACCATCCATAACAACATCAACCAAACATTAAATAGAATTTATTCATCATACCTTCACCAACAACATGTACACGGCTACACTTCAACACACCATACTTTCATAAATTCCATTCATTTCACATATCACAACATGTATAAACACCTACCAAACATGTAAAGAAGCTCAAAGCTCACCTTCTTCCATCCACCTTTGCCTTCTTCATTCTCGGCTAGGACATGCCTTGTGAGGATGAATGTTTTTCTTGCTCCCACAATTATTCCATGTTGTAGAGGGCCTTCCAATGAGTTGAAAAGCTAGAACAAAATTTTTCCTAATCAATTTCCATAAAATGCTGGCCCGACCTTCTTGGCCGGCTGCTCCCTTCTCTCTTTTCTCCATTTTTCTTGAATTTTCCATGGTGAAGATGATAAATTGTCTTGCCTTAATGACTCACACACACACACATATATATATATATATTGAGGCACATGGCCGGTCATGTGCCTCTCTTTTCTTCTTTTTTTTTTCTTCAATTCTCTCAAATTTTCTAGAATTCTCTTTAAATTATAAAAGATGACTTGGAGTCTTGCATGACCATGAATTTTACATATACACATACATGCCTCTAAAAATATGAAATAAACACATGTGCCATTCCATGTCATAAAAATATTGGCCAACATGTGGGTGGGGCCCACGGCCACCTAGGCCTTTTGGCCATTTTATGAAAATCCTTTTTCCAACTTTTAACCTCCAATTTCTCCTTATCCCAAATTTACCCTTAATACTCCATACCAATAAAAATGAATACGCAACTTATGCATTCTAGAAAAAAAATTATAACCTTGTCCTTAACTTCCCGCCATTAACTCGGAATATTCAAATGTACAAAATGCGAGGTGTAACAAATACAGTGTATTGCCCAAAGAAATGTCTCTAAATACGGGCCGTAACTCATTTTACGACCGTATTTAAAAAAGAAAAAAAAGGGCGGGCAATCATTTAGATTACGGGCAGAGAGAGAGAATATATACCGTTTTAAATTCTATTTCCCACGAATTCAAACCATAACTCCCTTCTTCCACCACAACCCCACGACTTCCCAC
Source organism: Lycium ferocissimum (assembly GCF_029784015.1). Lineage (NCBI taxonomy): Eukaryota > Viridiplantae > Streptophyta > Magnoliopsida > Solanales > Solanaceae > Lycium > Lycium ferocissimum. The sequence continues at coordinate 68,713,014 of NC_081349.1, forward strand.
TATAAACCCATCATCTTTCACCTCCTAAACTCCATCAATACACCAATCCACACTCTAAAATCCATCCACCCTCACCAAATTCGGAAAAAAAAGCCCTAATCTCTTTCTGCCCTAGGTTTAATTGTTTGGTCTTAAGTTGTTCTCTCAAATCCTTCAAGTTGTCATCTGTTGGTTCATCATTAAAGGTATGATTGACACTCTCCACTCTTATTTTACTCAATTGAGTATGAACTAGTTGGTAGGTGTTGATTAGACTAGGGTTTTATGCAATTAAGTATGAACATGTCTTGGTTAATGATCTTGTGTGGGGATAATGATGTTTAGTTTTTTTTTTTTTTAAATCTCTTGAGAAGTATGTTAATAAGACCCGAATGGGTTGGAGGGCATTCCACACCTTGAATTTCAAATTTGAGGTTTTGGTATGCCCACCAATAGCATTACGCATTAGTAATGGATGAGAATTCGGTAGAAAATTGGGTGAAGTCGGAGTAACCCAATCCCCAAAACAATGTGAAACTAGGATTTGCAATGAACTTGAACAACCAAAACATGTTCTATTTAAAAACGTATATCTATATATATATATATTTTATATATATATATATTCACACACAATCGCGGGAAGACAACAAGCAAGGCCTTATTGTTGTTACGTTTGGCATATGAGTTGCTTACGAAGAATTTAGAAGCGGAATTATTAAGAGAGACTAAGGGTAAAATGGTAATTTATATATATATATATATATATATTTTTTTAAATATTCCAAGTTGGGGTGTGGCATGTGTGACCTATGCTCACACACACTTTTATTAATTTGTGGGGGGTTAATTAATAACTATAGGGAAATGCGGACCAAATCTTACAAAGGAAGACATTAGGTCTTCTTTATTTATTTTAAGAAAATTCAAGAAAATGGATGAATTTTCTAGAGAAAGGAAGAGAGGGATCATGTGGCCCTATTTTTTTTTATTTGGAGGGACTTATCTATAAATAATGGAAATTGGTGGAAGACTTGTGGATATATATATGTAGGAAGTCTTCCTAACATTCATTATTTCTCTAGAATTTTCAAGAAGTAAAGAACAAAAGAAAGAAGGAGAAAAAAATATGGCCATTCGGCCACTTTGAGAAAAACCGAAAAAAAAAAAAAAAAAAGAGAAAAGTTTCAACTTGTTTCTCCTAGCCAAACAATTCCTTGAAGGGCCCTAAGCAAAGTGGGGTGATTGGTGGAGCAAGGAAACTTATATTCATATAGTTGTAAATTCTAGCCAAGTGAAGAATTAAGGAAGAAGGTAAGAATTCACTTTCTTTTTATGTGTTATGGATGATTTTATGTGTTGTAGCATGAAGAGTGGATGAAATTCATGGAAGGAAGAATATATATATATATGTATATATATATATGTGTGTATATATATATATATACTAACTATTTTGTTTAGTGTTTGGTTGTTATTGTTGTGAATGTTATGTTGATAATGGAAGTTGAATGATTTTGGAAAGGTTGTAGTTGTGTATGTAGGAAGGGGCCATGTGGTATGTTGAATGGGTAGCCGTGTATATGTGTTGAATGGTGAAAGAAAATGAGCCGAATTTTATTTAGTATTTTGGTTGTTGTTGTGTTGTGGATACTATGTTGCTAATGAATGCATAATAATCTTGTGAAGTTGTAGAAGTTGGAGACTTGTGATTGAAGTATTTAAATTGAATATAATGTTCTTTAGGAAGATAATGAGACTTAGTATGATGTTGTTGGTATATGAATTATTAGGTTGTTATTGTTTTCCAGTTGGAAGGTCTTGATGGAAGTAGTATATTGATTAAGTTGTTAGAACGATCTTGGATTGAAGTTGGAAATTGTTAATATGGTTGTGATATTATGATTGATAGTTTGGCCGGGTTGAATTCCCGATTGTTGTTGACGAGCCATTGACTAAGATGATTTTGGGGAATGATATATTTACGGGAAGTGCTTTGCCGAAATTTCGGTAGCCAAGTATTGTTTTAAGAATTCAATTTAAAGACACTAATCATGTTCTGGTAAACATGACCAATTTTAGAATTTTTCATATAATGGATTTTGAATTTGGAATAGCATAAAGCGAAAAAGAGGTTGTAACACTTCACCCTTCCTTCTTTGGCATGTCTTAATCATTTTAATACATGAACACCTTATTTCCTCGGGATAATTCACTTTCCTAGGAAAACCGATTTTGAAATTAACTACTATTCATTATACAACGTGAATTAGAACTTGCATGAAATATGAAAAATTCTCAAACATCCAGAACTTACACAAATAGTGGTTACCCTAAGACCCTTCCCAAGTGACGCCATGAATTGTAATATACGTAAATTTGATACGCCGCCTCATTTGTTTAGGTGGGCCCACAATTCCCTAATTTCCTCCTATGGCTCCACTTGGTTTATTTCCGTACTTTATAATTCAAGGAAACCTTTGGACATCGCTCCGACCACTAAATCATAGTTGTTTTAACTAACCCTCGATTCCAAAACATTTTTCCTTCCTAAAAGTTTACAAATGTTTTCCAAAATATTCGTTTTTCTTCAAAAACTAAGTTTTACAATATTGCAAGCCTTAATGACTAAGACGACGACTATGGCTCTATGATGAAAAATGATGATTCTATGATTAAAGGTTCCAAGTCTACGATTCCTTATAAGATGAGGACGTTAAACTATTTCTGAATCCTACTCTACTCATGAATAATGTTTTCCTTTAAAGATTCTAAGTATACGAACGATGCCTTATGGTCCTGTTTTATGCTTCCTCATGATATTGCTCTCCATTGATAGTCTCGCCTTGTCTTAATCATCCCTTCAAGGTGAGACAAGAGCCCATAGTTATTCTATAATATAATCGGAGGTTCCCGACCTTACGTCACTCCGATGAATATATAATTTTCTTGGGCTCTCACATATATATATATATATATATATATATATATATATATATATATATATATATATATGACCGGGGTGGGGGTAGGGATACTTGAATCGGGAAGGAAGTTCACTTCCTATTTTCACTGGTCAGGCTGCTTCATCCCCCGGACGCCTCCCGGACGCGGATTTATGAACCACTTGAGCCGATATATTCGATGTATGTGGGCGGAGCCAGTGACACGTTCGGTGCTATGATACTATGACACACTATGCTATGCTATGATACTATGACTTACTATGCTACGATATACTATGCTATGCTATGACACTATGACATACTACGCTAATTATGATACTATGATATACTATGCTATGCTACGATTCTATGATATACTATGATAACAGGATATGACATAAACTCTATTTTCTACATCTATGAAGAGAAATATTCTTTTTCTAAAAAGAAAAAAAAAGAAAAAACAAGCATGCATGGTATCCGGTGCAAAGGGGTGTTCCTATGCACAGGTTACTTTCTTATCTCGTAATATCCATGATCCCACGATACGCTATTTATAATCTATGCTCTTGTTTATGCTGTTTTCCATGTCTTACATACCTTTTACACTATTCAGTAACGACCCTTCTTGTGGATTCGTGAGACGTTTCATGCCGAACGGGTCACAGATAGCCGGAGTCGATCCTAGGAGTCCTCTCGAGAAGATTCTCTTATACTCCATATTCATTGTTTCGAGCCCTATTCCATTAGATGAAGGGTTTATGTTATATATTCGGGACCAAGAGTGGCCTTCCTATGTATATGTGTACTATGTTTGGTTAGACTCTAGATGACCATAGATAACACAAAGAGCTATTTGTACCCCCGATTGTCCCCGTCGTAGTATAGTATGATCGCAAAATTGCTTATTATCCTATGTTCATGATTGTGCTATTTATGTTAATGCTAGTAAAAAAAAAACGGTGTAGTTCATACGTGTAATAAGAGTCGGGCTGGTTCGCTCGGCGAATATTCGTGTGCCCATCACACCCTAGTGAGATTGGGAATGTGACATGTGTAATCAAAATGACCTCGGTTTAACCATATTTCGGCCTATGATCTATCTTTAAGCATTTAACTATCGACTTAGCCAAGGTCATCCAAAGAAATAAGCATATTTGACTCGCTATATGGACCGTATTTCGCCTAAAATATTTTTACATTTACTACACACATTATCACCATAGTTTTTGTGAATAGTTATTTTGTTTTTGAATTTTGTTTAAATTGTTCCATATTTTTAGGACGCTAAAAAGATGTATCATTATTGCGGAATGGGTCAAAAAGAAATGCAAGCAGGGGGGCAACGCAAAGGCACAAGAAAGAAAGTGCGCTCGGACTTTAATTTGAGAGATGAACCCTCCAATTCGGAAGGGGAAAAATCAGGATCCGAGTGCGCAGGAGTTATACTACCACCGAAGGTCAGAAGGGCCCCCACGCAAGGTACATTGACAAGGCCATCTTGAAACTCCCGCCCATGACAAAATCCCAGCCCGTACTCTTAACCCGCCCGAAAGAGGGCTCGACGCGGAAAGTCGACAGGAGGGTGACACAACAAGGTTAGAAGTGTAAGGGGCTCGAGGAGCCAAGTGCTAGTAATGCTCCGAATGATGGTACACCGCCAGAGGGTCATAAATTAGCCGTTCGAACCAAATGGCTGGAGGAAAAAAAACTCTGATTCTCGATCAAAGGGTCAAAGGAATTGTATGATCAATGGATGGCCGGGACAAGCTGGGAAAGTCGCGTAGAGGAAAATATTCGAGGAGCTCACCTACGATCACCTCTATCTAGGCACATCCACAGCTAGATGAGACTGTCAAGATGTATAAACTGGATGCCTTCACTCACGAACCAGGAGAGTATGCTCCGTACATTATGAGGGAATTCTATGCATCATAACTTTATGTTGCTATCTATGAAGAAAGACCGAGGGTTTCAACTTGGCATCAAATACCTATATTGGAGAATCTCCGAACTCCCATGTTGATATTTCCTCTAAGGCCATTAACACGCAGTTCTATTTGGCAATAATTTTTGGCACCTACCGATCAGCCCGTATCTAGACAAGAGGGATATATACAGACAGAATGCGTGTGGGAATGGACTGCCGCTACTATCACCTCTGAGCCACATAAGCAAAAATGAAAAAATGATGGAAAAGTAAAAATTGCTAAGAGTTGCTTGTCGGCGAAAGCTAAGTTTTGGTGACTCGAGAGCAGACCACACCCAGTGGGGAGTCTATTCTCTATCGAGGAGTGAGTCGAAAGGCTTTTAAGGAGCTGAGGCGCTAAAGCTGCAAGGTACGCTAGGGCCGCACCGCCAACACCGCGTGCCACTTTGCCAAGCATAGTCGATCAAGATGTCGGGATCCTCCACTTCGGGAGAATGCGCTAGGATGCCGAGCACCTTGTGCGGGACACAGGCAAGAGGGCCCGTGAGACATCTGAGGACCCCTAGGAGTTGGCTAAGAGGTTGAAGAAGATGGAGGAAAGGGAGATGCAACAGGCTATCTTTGAGTCCTTAGTTGAGCCACAGCGCCGATCAGGTGAATCTATTAGCAAGCCGCCTGATGAGGCAGGCTAGTCATGAGATATGCACAGCGCCTAGGGCGCCTAAGTACAACCTCTTTCCCTTGTTCTTATACTTGATGCACTAGGGACATTGCTTGACTTTTTCACGGGGCGGGAGTGTTTGGTATTGTTGTATTGTAAATATATGTTTAGGAACCCAAAATTTCTTTGCCAGAGTTCTTTTCCTGAGGGGCGTTGTTTTTGTTGAAACTGGCATGTTTAGGTTGTTGCTTAGGTTGAATAGAGTAGTTTTGACTTATTTGGTGTTACTCTGAATCGATGGCATCTTAATTATAGTTTGTTGGAAATTTTGGACCCCTCAAAAATTTGAAAAATGGATACTTAGAAGAGTTATTGGTTGACATGATTGATTCTTTATATGACATTATGATTATTGGGGTATTGTGTGTGATGAATGACTACTTAGGAGGTCACAAGTGTAAAATTAATTGTCCTTATGCCAATGTGGTTGTGAGTTGTTAGTTGGTTCTGTTTATGCATATATAATCTAGAACTTGCCCGCTTGGTCTTGTTTGAAATCCGAAAGTAGTTTGGTTGTGAGATGATCTTAGACTTTCTTTGCGTAAATATTCACTTTGCCTAAATAAGCCTTACCAAAAATTTCAAATATCCCTTTTTGAGCTTTTTGACCTTTTTCTTGGCTAGCCAATTATGAAACCTTACCCTTTTTGCAATTAACCCTTCTTCACATCCGTTCCCTCCTTGATGCTACTAGATAGATGAGGCAAAATGCCTAAGTTGGGGGTGAATTAAATGTGGAGTAGATATTAAAAACATAAGCTGGGGGTGGTCGAGTTTGCTAGTGGAGATTCGATTTGGTAATTGCATATTAAAAAAAGAAGGAAAAAAATTAGAAAATTGTAACATAAAAAGATTTGTAAGTTGGTTAGGAACAAAACCACATCGAAGTCGAAAACTTGAAAGAAAATAAAGGGCTTGGAAAGAAAAGAGGTGAATTAAGGTGAAGAGATGTTGTAGTGTTCAAGGAGGTTGAGTCACTAATATCCAAAAAGTATCCTACCCGTCCCTAAGCCTACATTACAAGCCAAAACAAGTCCTAATGTGATCACAACCGAACAAGCCTAGGATGAAAACACAGAAAATAAGGGCAAGCCTATGGTGTTTGCATGTGTAGATATGAATTTCTTTATGAGTGTGAGTGAGTTTCTCTTCTCTTTCGTCTTCGTCCCATTCTTGTTGTATATATGTGTGTTGGGACATCCTTTGGTCTGTGTGAGGGCATAAGAGGCTAAATGCATTCATATAATGATCCATTAGAAGTATATCAAGGACAATACACATGATCATACACCTTAATCTAACGGGGACACAACCTTAGTTTCTTTTACCATAAATTACAACCCACAACAATTGGTTAGCAATTAGTCATCAACAACCAACTTTTACAAAAATCATCGAATTAAGACATTAGACCTAAATTAAGCATTCTACGAGTTTAGTAACCTTTTCACACCATATTTCCTATGGGATTCGACCCTAACCTAGTTGGGTTACTATATTTGACATCGTCCGCTTTACGCTAATTAAGGATGTAATTTGAGCATATCAATGCATAGGTGCAAACGACGGGACTGCGATAAAGGAGAATGGAAGAGAAACAAGAGTTGGGCATTTGTTTACTCAAGGGGCCTAAGGTCATAAAGGCAAGGATAGTTTAGCACTAATAAGCGAGGTAAAGGAATCCCAAAGTCGGTAGTCAACTAAGAAAGATGTAGCTATGAACGAGGATTTGTGCATGTGTTGAAGGAAGGTAAAGGATACCATAAGTGGATATCAGCGCGCCCCAATGTCTAGGTTGGTTGTCTTTTCATTAGGATATGCTCAGCCCTAGAGTTACCCGGTAAAAGGAAAGATAACTCCATGATAGATGACTTCAAGACTACTAACGCAAGAGATACCATGTGGTCAAATCACGATGAGAGGAGGTTAAGTGAGCTATTCCAGAAATAACAAAACAGGCCATGAGAAGTCAAAATTTTAATTTTATTATTGTAAGAGGTAAGAGCCGGAATGTAGGAAGCTGAAACAACATGGAGATTCCACGACGTATGTCGCACCCTTAATCCGATAGGGTGTGATGGGCACCCGACCCTTACCTAGGGCCGAGCGAACCCGCAGACTTTTGTAATACACATAATCATACTGGGCCCGTAAAACGCGTCAAAATGCAAATAAATTTTCAAAGAACATCATACTTTTCGTGTTTTTCAAATCAAATAAAATCAAGTAGTCGTAACGAATCAGAACATAATGCGTATCGATATATCGGCTTACATAGCCGATTACAAAACAAATCGTATAATGCATAATAATACATCGGCTTACGCGCCTCGCTCACAAACCGACATATCACACACACGACACCGTCTCGCAAAGCCTCTAACTTAACTCCGCATACCATACAAAAGTACTATGACTCGGCTCGCTCCGAGGAAATGGAGCTCGCCAATCCAACCGGAACATCTTCTCGCTAACATCATCTCCTCATCCGTGGGTACCGTACGCGCATGAAACGCAGCCCCGAAGAAAGGGGGGGTCGCACGGAATATGTACTGAGTATGCAAAGCCGAAAATACAGAAAGCGAAATCATAACCGAAATAAGTAGTACCGAAAAATAGGTAAATACGCAAACCCACAAGACTTGCTTTTAAAACTTAATTCGTGCATATCCATATCATATCCGAATCATCGTGGACTTAGAAACATGAGTAAACAATCATCATACCATTATGTTATCATATATCATATCGTACTTCGTGTCACATCGTATTTCGGAATACATATCATACCTCGTAATACACCTCATACTTCGTAATACACATCGACTTCAGAATACACACATATAACATATAACGTGTCCCGGCCCTCCAGTGAGGGACTCGGTGAAGAATCATCATATTATCACATATCACATACCACATATACACACACACCGCGGTCAAGTATCCAGCGGTCAATATCACACATACCGCGGTCAAGTATCCAGCGGTCAATATCACACATATACACATACCGCGGTCAAGTATCCAGCGGTCAATATCACACATACCGCGTTCAAGAATCCAGCGGCAACATCACATCACATACCGCGGTCAAGAAACCGAACGGTCATGGTAATATACACATACACATACACATACATAGTCAATCGTAATATCACATATACGCATACCGCGGCCAGGAACCCAGCGGTAATATCACATATACACGTACCGCGGCCAGGAACCCAGCGGTAATATCACATATACACATACCGCGGCCAGGAACCCAGCGGCAAATGTAACAACTCGTAACGCACGAACAGAATCGTGAGTAACCAAATACAAGAAAAAATTTTCAAAGACTTAATAGGTTAATCAAAACGAACCATCGTTTATAAGCCACAACAGTAGTCAAATCAGATTTTTCTCCCGAACGTCACTCAGGGACATATCAAACCGAACTTCGAAAATCATAGTCACGTATCAAAATCACATACGTAAAAATCCTTATTTTAGACTCAACAGATAAATAATTAGTAATACTCGGGGGTCGGAAAGATAGTCATATTGAATTCTTTTCAAAAAGTCGTCAGAAGTACATAAAGGAAAGTCGCGGGACCCACGAACGGGTGTCGACCCGAGCCGGGCCCGCCTATGGAAAACATAGTCGTCATACATCATGGAATAATTTTTTAGCATATCAAGACCATCCGGTTCCGTTTGTGAAAATTACGGACGTTCGTAGTTTTCAGAATCGTTTAGGAACAAAACTCTTTTTTTTAAAAAAAAAACCAACTTTTATGCAACTTTTGAAATTTAGTCATACAAAAGAAATAAGATCCTTTCGGAATAAACCGTATACATAGCATTTCAAATCCAATCATATCAAGGACATATGGATCATAGCTTGATCATATTAAGGATGCCAACATCACAAAGCAAATATGAATCATAAACATGTTCGGATTTATCGAATAGAATTACCCCCAAGGCTCATAACGTTTCATACCTTACTCATATCTAAGACATGCCAAAAGAAGGAAAGGTAAGCCTTACATACCTTGGCCGCTCCTTAAGCTACTCCAAACTCAGGCCTCGGCTCTCCAAAGTCTACACGACGTCAATGAATATCAACCATTAGCTATAAGTATTTAGGAAATTCAATTCCAAACCATTACCCAGTTCTACGAAAATCAAGGGCAAAGACCTCCCCCGTAACTACGACACCACGAGAATTTAACTCGGCCAATCATCAACAACAATACCAACAACCATTCAAGAATACTTTAAATAATTCACACAACATTCCAAATGGCCAAACCAACATACTACGTCGCCGAAACTTTCCAATTTCCATAGGGACGACATCAACACATTTCCTCCTTCCAAATTCATAAACTACATCGACAATCCACGCATTAATAACATTATCGTCACAAATTCAAGAAACTATAAAAAAGTCACATTAAGCTTCAAATCAGCCCACACACTTCTAGCTTCAACTTGGATTATTAACCTTCATTTTACGTCATAAAATTCATAACGACGACGACCAAAATACTAAATAACATTAGTTCATTTCTTGCATATCAACCAGCCCCTACACGGCCATTCCTCAACATACATCATTCCATGAGTTTCATTCATTTTCTACACCTTACAACAACACACAAACATGTTGAATACAATTAATTAAGCACTCCCTCTACACAACACATATCACACGGCCACACATTATATTCCAAGGTCCATAATTTTCATCCCATTTCTACACACTACAACAACATATAAACATGCTAATTACCATTAATTCATTATTCCAACACAACAATACACACACGGTCCAACACCCATCCACACGGCTCAAACCCAACATCCATATTTTCATGATTTTTTGTTCATTTCCACATATTATAACCTCCATAAACCATTTATAACATATAAAAACAAAATCAAACCTTACCTTTTCCTCTTCTCTTCACAACTTGGCTAGGGTTTGTAATTGCATGAACAAAGGCTCTACTTGCTTCAACAATCATCCCATGTTAATAAGGACCTTCTAAGGAGTTGAAACACATGAAGAAAATAATTTTTGAAGAAGAATTTTCGGTCTTCCCTTTTTCCCTCTCATGGCCGAATGGCCTTACCTTGGCTTCTCCAATGTTCTTGATTTTTCTATAAGGTGAAGATGATGAGCATGACTTAATTAGTCATCTTATCATACTTATATAATTCATCCACATGGCCCTATGGCCCACACACACATGGCCACATATGGCCATTTTCATGAATTAATAAGTTTCTAAAATTTCACTTCTAGCCCTCAATTTTCATGAAATGCTTAACTTTCCATAATTCACTTTTGACCCCAAATTTTCCTTATTCCAAATTTACCCTTAACACTCCATACCAATAAAAGATAAATATGCAACTTGTGCATTAACACAAATCAACAAAACCGAAAATTAAAAGTCTTGTCCATGACTCGTCGCAACCGACTTAGAATATTCCAATGTACAAAGTACGGGGTATAACAACGTAGATCCTGTTATAGCCCGTATTTCGTACGTTCGAATAATTCGAGATAGTTGCAAGAAGTTAAGGGCAAAGTTATATCGCGATCTTGTTTAATGCACAAGTTGTTCATGAGTATTAATTGTGAATGTCATTAGTGTGGAAATATTGAGAAAGGTTAATGGCAAACATGGAAATTCACAAAAGAGTTTATGGAAATAATGTGGAAGGCTAAGGGCAAAATGGTAATATTGAAAAAAGTCGAGGGGTAAAATGGGAATTTCGCATAAGGTTCATGAAAGTTCCAAGAAGGGGCCATATTGTCCATGTGACAAAAAAAAGGAAGAAGAAAAGATGATGACAAATAATTAGTCATCTTTGATAAATTCAACAACAAAAAAGAGAAAATTTCTAGAGAAATTTAGAAAAAGGGCATGTGCCCCTCACATGAGTGTAGGAATTATATGTATATATATATGTGAGGGTGGTCATCATTTTATTCAAGAGAGAAAGAAAGAACAAAAAAAAAGAAAAAAAAGAAGGAGAAAATAAGGCCATGTTCGGCCATAACCATGGAAATTTGGCTCCATGAAATCTTGTCCAAAAAAATTGTTTCTTCATATATTCCTACCAATTCAAGGATGCTCTTTAACATGATATAGTGTTGTTGAAGCAGAATCTTTCTCTTTGTTGCAAGTTGACAACTTTAGCCAAGTTGAGGAATTGAGAAGAAGAGGTAAGAATTCAATCTTCTTTAGGTATTATGGATGCTTGTGAATGTTGTAGTGTGGAGAAATGAATGAAAATTATGAAAATAATGTGTGTTGTGAATGTGGCCGTGTAGTAATAATATGGCCGTGTATATGTGTAGTGGTGAGAACAATGGTTTAATGATTTTATTTAGTGTTTTGGTTGTGGATGTTGTGAATTATATGTTGACAATGGAAGTTGATAGTGTTGGTTGAAGTGGCAAGTGTTGGAGAGTGGTTATGGAAGCCAATGTAATCATAATATTATTTCTTACATATACGGAAAACAAAATTGCTAGTGTATGGGTTGTTAGTATAGTTCATGAATTTGGAAGGAGAAAATATGTTGTTGTTGTTGTTACTCCATTTGGAAGAAATTGGGTGGCATAGCATATGAATTGTACTATATGAATATTGTATAGATGGTTTGAAGAATTCTTGAATATAGTTTGGGTGGTTGCGGATCCGAACTTAAACATGTAAGCAATTATGAATTGAATGTAATTGGAAAGTCGTTAAAGTTTGTAGAAAGAAGTTACAAATGTTAGTACGCGTTTTGAATTGAATGTTGAGGTGTTGCTAGAATAATTGTTGGTATTGTTGATGGTTTGGCAGGGTTGGATTCCCGGATTGTTGTTGATTGAAATTGGCCAAGTTGAACTTGGTGGGATGGAGTATTTACAGGAGAAATACCGCCTTAAATTTAGTCGTGTTACCTGAATTCAACTTTAAATGCTATAATTGACGTTTGGTAAATGTGACCAAATTGTGTTACTCTTAAGATTCAACGTCTAAATGCTCTAATTGACGTTTGGTAAATGTATACAAGACCAAATTGTATGATTTGGCCCTATTCAACGAACTTGGAACTGGAATTTGGCGCGCGCTAGCGTAAGAGGCGGAAAAAGGTATGTAAACACCCTCTTAATGGGACATTATAAAGCTAAGTGCGACAAGTTAAAGACAAAGGTTTGTTTTAGGGTTCCGGAAGGGTTTTCATCTCTCGATTTCGTTTCGATGCATCAAATAACCTATGAATTTCGTTTGGTATAAGAACATTATTGGAGAATAAGGATTAATTGGCCAAGATTGGATGACTAAGTGAGATTAAGAACTTAATTACACCATTAGTGGGCCTAAGTGGCCGTGTGGGTCCCACTTGTGGAATGGCAAGTTCTTATTGGCTAAAAACTTAAGTGGGACACTTGTCCAACCCTTGCAACTCATATATAAGGTAAAAATCTGATTCATTGTCAACTAAGCAAGTCATTTGCATCTTCACAAAGTTGAGAGAAGTTAAGAACATAGAGAGAGAGGGAAACTCTCGGCCTAGAGCTAGCCGAGAGTGAGGGTCCAAACTTCTTCAAAAATTTCAGTTTTTCCTAAGAAATCCAACTCTATTGAAGGTATATTAACGTGTAGCATCCATTGATATAGCAAGAACAAGTGTTAAAATCCAAGAAGTGAAGGTGGAGGCTAGCCGATTGAAGTGTTGAGTTACAAGGTAAGAATGATCACTTTTCATGTGTTGTATGATGGTTTGAATGTATAATTTGTGTATGTTGTTGTTGGATTGTTGTTGTGGTTGAAGTTGAGGTGATTTGTGAGCTTAGGTGAAGCCATGTTTGGTCTTATTTTGCATGTATTGTGGACGGATTGGACTTGCGATAATATATGAAAATGAACAAGAATTGTAAGAAGTTTTCGTATGGTTGTGCATGTTGGTATTGGGCTGTTTTCTTGAAATTGAAATGAGCCGAGTGTTATAAGCTTATAGGAAAGAATGCTTAATCTTCTTGTACATTTATTGTGAACGGATTGAATGTGTTGTAGTATGAATAAATGGATGAAAATCATGAAGTTGTTGTGGTGGTGTTGAAGCCGTGTAGGGGACTGTTTTAGGAGAAGTTTTGGACTGTTTTGTGTCATGTTTTAATTGTTGTTGTTATGGACATTGTGGTATATTGTATGCCTTGTGTATATGTGAATTTAGGGGAAAAAGGAATGATTTGAGGGGAAGTATAGAAACAGTCCAAAACCGTGGACTGTTTGGGTAAAAAGAAGGAATTAACTTGTCTTGAATGTTGTTTTGATTGTTGTAATTTCTATAAATTTGGAGTTCAAGTTGTTGTGGGCTGTTGTAGGAGTTAAGATGTTGCCAATATGATTTCTTGTGATTATACGAACATCGTTGCTAGACATCTTGTTGTTGGTTGGATGAAGTTGGAAGCTGCGAGTATATAGTATGTTGGTCGGACTGTTTTTGAGTAATGTGCGGGCTGTCCGGAATTCCCTCGTAACCTAATCGTAGTTTTGATGTATCGTTATAGGATAAAGTACTACTGGGCAGCAAGTACGAGTTATAATACGACTAAACGCTAAAGGTACGCAAAGCCTATTCCTTCCTTCTTTTGGCATGTCCTAGACGTAAGTAAGATATAATCTGAGCCTCGGGGTGACTCCACTCTCTAACTCTTAGTATGATATGTGATTGTTATTCGTCCGTAATGTTGAAAATGTTGGTATAGTTGAAATATGATCTCGTTATTTATTACATGATGGACTAATATGTAATGTACAAGAGTTCTTATTTTTTTTAAAAGGAATTGCATAAGTATGCTTGGTTTTTATATAATGTAACATGCTAATGTCCAAGAATTGATTTAGTTACTATTCATTGAGTCTCAAAAATGTTTTACATATATATGTGGTTGCTTATTACTCTGCTCGTGCTTACCGCTATATCCTTCACTGAGTCCGGGCCGGGGTACGTTCTCGTGCGCCGATCTATTATACTATTCACCGAGTCCCTCACTAGAGGGCGGGACACGTTATATATATATATATATATATATATGATGATGATGATGTGATGATATGATGATTTGGAGATGGAGGCCGGAGGGCATATATTCCTTATTACCGAGTCCCTTACTAAAGGGCCGGGACACGAATATGCTTACGTTTATGATGTTATGATTATAAATACCGAGTCCCTTACTAAAGGGCCGGGACACGTTATATATGTTATATACGGAATGATTATGCGCTTTTGATTATAAAGCATTATATTGACATTGATATGAGAACGATATAAATGAAGTATGTTTAAAGGTAAGTTTTATGAAACTCGTTGTTGTATTGAGTCCTATACACCTTGTCTCAGATATGATTCTATTTACTATGTTTCACGCTTTACATACTCAGTACATATTTCGTACTGACCCCCTTTCTTCGGGGGGCTGCGTTTCATGCCCGCAGGTACAGACACACGCTTCGAAGATCCGCCAGCCTAGGATATCTACTCAGCTCTTTCAGAGTGCTCCTTTGTTCCGGAGCATAGTTTCGTGGTATAACCTTTTGATATGTACATATGTTATCGTTCAGGGTACGACGGGGCCCTGTCCCGT
Organism: Lycium ferocissimum; assembly: GCF_029784015.1. Classification (NCBI taxonomy): domain Eukaryota; kingdom Viridiplantae; phylum Streptophyta; class Magnoliopsida; order Solanales; family Solanaceae; genus Lycium; species Lycium ferocissimum. The sequence goes on from NC_081349.1 coordinate 68,728,244, forward strand.
CATATGATGTCGTTGTCACTCTTAGAGGTCTGTGGTCACAAGTGTGGGTCTATGTATGGTTGTTGTTTTGTTATAAGGTTATGACTTGTGTCTGGGGCGTACCCATTTGTAGTGGCAGCCTTGTCGGCTTGCGTAGCTATATATGTTTATCATGGCAGCTGTGTATGAAGGTAGCCTTCTCGGCTTATGTTTTGTTGGGACGCTCCCTATATATATATATGACAGCCTTGCCGGCTTTGGTGCGATATTAACTGTCATAGGCTGTAACTCTTCAGGAGATAAGTAGCTTCGACTTACATATGTTTTGCCCTTATACTTATAACGACTATAGTTCATGCTAGTAGTGTATGACTATAGATAACAAGTGTATACGAGTGTCCAGCTCGGGCACTAGTCATGGCCTACGGGTTGGGTCGTGACAAAAGTGGTATCAGAGCGGTTAATCCTCGGAGTGTCCACAGACCGTGTCTAGTAGAATCTTGTTTATCGATGTGTTGTGCACCACATTTATAAACGGGAAGCTACGGGGCATTTAGGATATCATCTTTCCTTCGTCTTAAATCGTGCGATAGAGCGGAACCTAGGAAAGATTGTTCGACCTCTCTCTCCTATACGCGGTGCGGTTGTGAGAGATGAAGAGGCCGGCTTCGGACGTGGGGGTGCTAATAAGGCCCCTAGATCATCCTCAGGACCTCAGGCTCCAGGGCCCAGTCGGAGGAGCCCCAGCTATTCCATCGAGACCGATCCCTCAGAGGATCCCGCTACGATTCCCCCAGAGTGTTTGACCTCCCGGCGGGGAGGGTGGGGCCCGGCGGAGGAGGAGCCTTAGTTACTCTATCGAGACTGACCCCTCGGAGGATCCAAAAACCATTCCTCCAGAATTTAGGACATCCAGGAAGCGGTCCCTGAAGCCATGCCCGTGGCCCCTGTGGCAGAGCACTATGTTAGGCCAGCTTCCTCGGTGAGCGTTACCGATTATTCCAGCCCCCTGTCCTGGTCATCGGTAAACCAGGAGTTGCCCGATTATCTACATATCCTGGATTCAGATGAGGAGGACGATGAAGGTCAGACGAGTAGATGGCGGACAGACGATGACGAGGCGCACACTTCACCTTCTAGATCGCCGGATCAGACTAGAGACTGATCGATTGCAGGTACATGCGATTTTATTTAAATTCCTAGGTATGGGCATCTGTTATCGATTGTTACCTAATAGAGGCAAGCGGAAATCAAAGGAGTCAACCACCAAGTACTTATGAGTAACCGTGACTAAGGCATTCTTATCCGCGGGAATTTTGAAATCTAAGATAGAAAAAAATAGTGGTACATACGGGTGAAAGTTGGATAGTAAGAGAACATAACGAGAAGTGAGGTATACGGAATGGCAAATCGACCGTCATTATGGGTAGTTTTGGTAAGTATAGTAAGGAAATAGATTGAATATATACATCGCAGATGAGTCCAAATTTTAAAGTGTGCCTGGAAGAAGCTATAGAAACCGAAGAATCGTAAGCAGAATATATGAGTAGGCATAGTACGAATGCTACAGGCGTGTTTGAAACCTACAATTAAAGATAATAGGAGAGAATAAACAAGAAAGAGTGACAGTACAATTGTGAAGCGTTACGGTTAATAAAGGAAGCCCGACGCCGCTACGGTATGATACATATAGGTGTGTGTTGGCTCTGTGAGGCGTTGTTGGTATTTCCTGTATGCAGATTTGGAGATAGTGGGGATTACAGAGGAAACTCTGCCCAAATTTTCCAAGCCCAGCAAGGGGGAAGGATGCGATATGATTATTGTGGAATAGAAAGGTAAATGTAGAACCAATAAGAAATACTTACCAAGTTCCGTAGGGGAAGTTCAAAGTCAAAGTCAAATGGTAACGGAAGCGGGACCGAGTACAGGAAGAAGAGGACTTAAAAGAAAGAGGGAGGTAACAAGAAATCAAGTAGCATTTCACTACATCGATATGTTATGACATGTATAGCTTGGAAAATGAGTGATACAAGTAGCAGGACTGTGAAAGACTAATCCGAAGGAAGATGAGCGACGAGACAAGAATGAATGCCAGAAATGACTGATATGGTAACGGCAACTAGAAATAAACAGGATATGCTTCAAAAACGAAAAAGGGATTATGTAAAAGTAGTGTTTTGCGGAACGATACGGAGATAGCATGAAATTTTTCAAGCACAGAGTACAAGATGGGCACAGATTGGAGAAATGAAAAGGATACTAAAGGAAGCATTCGAGACAGACGCAACCAATTGAGTATGAGTATGGGACAAGAGGGAAATATATAACTGTGAAACTTAAGAAGCGGTACGACAAGAAGGTAACAAGACAAGGCTATCACTAAGGCGAAATTAATATGATTCTTAGCAAGTTAGAGGTTAGCGCTGAGTATACGACAAGGATGAAAGAGCAGGAGGCATAAAGAAGTACTACGTGTAGGTGACCTCACCTTGGAGACACTGAAATCCTTAAAAGGACAAGGACAGTGGATTCGCAAAATAACGGATGTATCGTAAATTTATTAGAAAAAAAAACAAACGATATCCGTTTGGGTAAAGGTAGTATTATGAGAAAGCTTGAGATACTTATCATTAGAATATAAGTGCTACTGAATGGAGAATTTGAAACGACGATAAGCACTACCCAAGTATTGATCGGAATGAAGGGAATGTGGCTTCGGGCAAACTGCTATCTTAATTACATTACTCGAGTATCAACTATCAAGCGAGATTTTGTACTATATATCGAGTGTTCTCATCGCCCCGTGATTGTGTTAGGATAACTGATAAAGAGAAAGGAATGGCTATGGTGCAGTATACCAAAAGTATTGGACAAAGAGTCATAGGAATTTCAAATTGGAAATGGAAGAATAGAGCGGAATATAAGTAAATAATGATATAATTACGACCCAAAAGGGGGGAAGCAGGAGAAAATAAAGCAAGTACCGATGGAAACAATTGACGTTATAATGTACCCCATATGGATACTCAAACCTCAAACGAAATCTCATGCTGAAATGAGTTGGATACTCAAAATCCAAGAGCCAGCAATAGACGGACAGTAGACAAGATAGTCTTTGAGGTAGTGCCGAGAATTATTGGTAAGGACCTGGTATGATATGACATCAGAAGATGGGTACTTATATAAGGAGAAGAGTACGACCAGAAAAGGGTAGTAAGTAATTTAAAAGGGTGTGATTGAGATTGGATTGTATTTTGTACAGATTGGGCGAGAATACTTATGCAATCTACGACTATTGGTATACTACAGATGCAACCAGGTAATAAACGACAAGAAGGGTAAGAACTTGGTAACAACAATGCGATCGCAACAGTTGAGTACATCAAGGAAAGGTGTAATAAGGTTTGAAGAAAAACTACAGAGGTGAAACTAGTACTGAGAATGAAAGCCATAGTTAAGCCTTGACATCAACTGCAAAGGATAAGAGAAGCATGTAGGGTCTGCATTAAGACTAACGCGGCAACGCTAAAGTATTTTCTGGGATTAGGCATCCACTCATACTTGCGTAAAGTTACAATAAGATATGTAATGGAAGGGCTATGAGCAAATTTGAGTAAAGAAGCAATGGAAGAGTTAGAGTCAAAAAAATATATATAGAGGAACGACACGAAGGATGTGTCTAAGGTGTAACCCGCTAGAGTAAAGGAAATTATGAAATGGTTCAACCGAAACGATCGGAACAAGCAGGTTACTGATTCCGAGGTGACATAAGATTATGGTATAAGGAGATCCTAGCGTTATGTGATAGCCAACCCTAAAGATTGAGATCAAGAAGTAAAGGCAAGTGATGGTGCGAGGAAATTAATGGGAAGTCAAAAGGTGACACAGGATATTGAAAACTTCAGAGTACGGACTATAAAAACAGAGTAGAAAGGGTACAAGAGCACAAAAATGTTTCCCTCTGAGAAGTTTCGTTCTACTCGTAGAACCTGTGAAAGGTCTACAGCCTACCAGAAGACTGCAGTACTCCGAGAATAGTAGAGTATAATAAACCGATGGGAGACGTCTGTGCATTACGGGATTTTAATTAAGGATAGGGAGGTGAAGTGAAATGAACGATACGTTATTTAAAGGAAATATCAATCGAAAGGAAAGGAGTTGAATCGTGACTATATGCACCATGGGTACAGGCCCGAATCAATCTACGATGGTACAACTGAGCACATTTGGATCAGAAAGACAATAACACTCCAGCGAAACAGCTCGAAATACAGCTGATGATCAACTACGGAATAACTGGAAGAGTAAAGACAAAGGCATATAACTAATACCTCGGGAAGCAATAGGAAAGGAAGATGTTATGGGAACAGCTACGTAAGGACCTGGAGTGCGATTATAAAGGATTAAAACGAGTTGACAATCAGGAGAGGTATGTGAAGGACATAGTCAACTAAGAGGATACTTGAGGAAGTATTGAAAGTCCAGAATTAGATCAACATTCGAGGACGAATGTCCTAAAGGGGGGAAGAATGTTATGTCCCGTATCTTTACAATGGGACATTATAAAGCTAAGTGCGACAAGTTAAAGACAAAGTTGTTTTAGGGTTCCCGGGAAGGGTTTTCATCTCTCGATTTCGTTTCGATGCATCAAATAACCTATGAATTTCGTTTGGTATAAGAACATTATTGGAGAATAAGGATTAATTGGCCAAGATTGGATGACTAAGTGAGATTAAGAACTTAATTACACCATTAGTGGGCCTAAGTGGCCGTGTGGGTCCCACTTGTGGAATGGCAAGTTCTTATTGGCTAAAAACTTAAGTGGGACACTTGTCCAACCCTTGCAACTCATATATAAGGTAAAAATCTGATTCATTGTCAACTAAGCAAGTCATTTGCATCTTCACAAAGTTGAGAGAAGTTAAGAACATAGAGAGAGAAAGGGAAACTCTCGGCCTAGAGCTAGCCGAGAGTGAGGGTCCAAACTTCTTCAAAAATTTCAGTTTTTCCTAAGAAATCCAACTCTATTGAAGGTATATTAACGTGTAGCATCCATTGATATAGCAAGAACAAGTGTTAAAATCCAAGAAGTGAAGGTGGAGGCTAGCCGATTGAAGTGTTGAGTTACAAGGTAAGAATGATCACTTTTCATGTGTTGTATGATGGTTTGAATGTATAATTTGTGTATGTTGTTGTTGGATTGTTGTTGTGGTTGAAGTTGAGGTGATTTGTGAGCTTAGGTGAAGCCATGTTTGGTCTTATTTTGCATGTATTGTGGACGGATTGGACTTGCGATAATATATGAAAATGAACAAGAATTGTAAGAAGTTTTCGTATGGTTGTGCATGTTGGTATTGGGCTGTTTTCTTGAAATTGAAATGAGCCGAGTGTTATAAGCTTATAGGAAAGAATGCTTAATCTTCTTGTACATTTATTGTGAACGGATTGAATGTGTTGTAGTATGAATAAATGGATGAAAATCATGAAGTTGTTGTGGTGGTGTTGAAGCCGTGTAGGGGACTTGTTTTAGGAGAAGTTTTGGACTGTTTTGTGTCATGTTTTAATTGTTGTTGTTATGGACATTGTGGTATATTGTATGCCTTGTGTATATGTGAATTTAGGGGAAAAAGGAATGATTTGAGGGGAAGTATAGAAACAGTCCAAAACCGTGGACCTTTGGGGTAAAAAGAAGGAATTAACTTGTCTTGAATGTTGTTTTGATTGTTGTAATTTCTATAAATTTGGAGTTCAAGTTGTTGTGGGCTGTTGTAGGAGTTAAGATGTTGCCAATATGATTTCTTGTGATTATACGAACATCGTTGCTAGACATCTTGTTGTTGGTTGGATGAAGTTGGAAGCTGCGAGTATATAGTATGTTGGTCGGACTGTTTTTGAGTAATGTGCGGGCTGTCCGGAATTCCCTCGTAACCTAATCGTAGTTTTGATGTATCGTTATAGGATAAAGTACTACTGGGCAGCAAGTACGAGTTATAATACGACTAAACGCTAAAGGTACGCAAAGCCTATTCCTTCCTTCTTTTGGCATGTCCTAGACGTAAGTAAGATATAATTTGAGCCTCGGGGTGACTCCACTCTCTAACTCTTAGTATGATATGTGATTGTTATTCGTCCGTAATGTTGAAAATGTTGGTATAGTTGAAATATGATCTCGTTATTTATTACATGATGGACTAGTATGTAATGTACAAGAGTTCTTATTTTTTTAAAAGGAATTGCATAAGTATGCTTGGTTTTTATATAATGTAACATGCTAATGTCCAAGAATTGATTTAGTTACTATTCATTGAGTCTCAAAAATGTTTTACATATATATGTGGTTGCTTATTACTCTGCTCGTGCTTACCGCTATATCCTTCACTGAGTCCGGGCCGGGTACGTTCTCGTGCGCCGATCTATTATACTATTCACCGAGTCCCTCACTAGAGGGCGGGACACGTTATATATATATATATATATATATATGATGATGATGATGATGTGATGATATGATGATTTGGAGATGGAGGCCGGAGGGCATATATTCCTTATTACCGAGTCCCTTACTAAAGGGCCGGGACACGAATATGCTTACGTTTATGATGTTATGATTATAAATACCGAGTCCCTTACTAAAGGGCCGGGACACGTTATATATGTTATATACGTAAATGATTATGCGAGTTTTGATTATAAAGCATTATATTGACATTGATATGAGAACGATATAAATGAAGTATGTTTAAAGGTAAGTTTTATGAAACTCGTTGTTGTATTGAGTCCTATACACCTTGTCTCGGATATGATTCTATTTACTATGTTTCACGCTTTACATACTCGGTACATATTTCGTACGACCCCCTTTCTTCGGGGGGCTGCGTTTCATGCCCGCAGGTACAGACACACGCTTCGAAGATCCGCCAGCCTAGGATATCTACTCAGCTCTTTCAGAGTGCTCCTTTGTTCCGGAGCATAGTTTCGTGGTATAACCTTTTGATATGTACATATGTTATCGTTCAGGGTACGACGGGGCCCTGTCCCGTCATATGATGTCGTTGTCACTCTTAGAGGTCTGTGGTCACAAGTGTGGGTCTATGTATGGTTGTTGTTTTGTTATAAGGTTATGACTTGTGTCTGGGGCGTACCCATTTGTAGTGGCGGCCTTGTCGGCTTGCGTAGCTATATATGTTTATCATGGCGGTGTGTATGAAGGTAGCCTTCTCGGCTTATGTTTTGTTGGGACGCTCCCTATATATATATATATGATACCTTGCCGGCTTTGGTGCGATATTATAGGCTGTCATAAGTAGCTGTATGTTTTGCCCTTAACTCTTCGAGATAAGTAGCTTCGACTTACATATGTTTTGCCCTTATACTTATAACGGCTCGTTCATGCTAGTAGTGTATGACAATAAGCATTTTAGTACTACGGTTGACTCACTTACCTTCATGTACTCCTTCGATATATGAGACAAGTATGTCGATTTGTGTACGAAAAATAAGCGTACGGTATTTTGACTAATGTATTTATCTTTTAGTCTGTTTGTTTCACTTATGGATTCTTTTTTTACTTGTATTGCATGCCTTACATGCTCGGTACATTTTCCGTGCGACCCCTCTCTTCTTCGGGGCCTGCGTTTCATGCCGCGCAGGTACACCCAGATGAGCTGAAGTTACTATAGAAGACGTCCCAGCGAAGATGGCAAGCTCCATTCTCCCGGAGGGCTGCCAAGTCAGAGTTTGTTGTTATGGTTTCCGGAATTGTGTTAGAGACTTTGCAGACAGCGTCGTGGGTATTGGTTGTCGGTCTGTAAGTGGCTTCGTCGTACCGATATGTCAGTCCGTGTTATGTATTGAATTTTGTATGATTATAAATTTGTTCGATTTGAAGGCTACGAGAAAGAATATTTCTGAAAAATTTTGCTATGTATTTTATCTCATTTGGTTTAAAAAGTTTGGCATGATTCTATATGCAGTAAGAGTCTGAGGGTTCGCTCGGCCCTAGGTAAGGGTCGGGTGCCCATCACACCCTAATAAGATCAGGGTGTGACAGATCCCAAGTACATAGGTATTAAACTCAATTGGTAGGAATGGTGGTGAGATGATAAGTTAGCCCTCCTATAGAAGGAATGACGCGGGAAATGAGCTTAGTTAAGTAAAGCACCATTTAGAAAGGGGTAGCAATGACAGAAACACATGTAAACGAGGCGCGAGTTGGAACAAGTCCGGGGATTACATTACATAGTCTTAAATAGGGGAAGCAGGCAGATAACCACAAATACACGGACTGATGTCTATGGATAGCCAATACATAACCAGTTGTACGCGTGTATTGTTAAATTATATTATGACACATTAGCTTCTATTAATGATACCCCCCCCCTTCCATACACCCTCTTATATTTGAGGAGGAGTGTTCTTAAACGGGGAAGGATATTATACCTGATACCAGATATTACATTTCACACCATTCGCGCAATTAATCCGTTTCAAGTCAATTAGAGTAAGTTTGAGGAAAAGATCTTCCCTTGAGTGTTATAAGTAAAGTTGATCCAGGACCAATTGAATACAGCACAAAAATCATCAGAAATCCTATTCAGACGTACCACGGGGAGACCTAGAATTTCCATTCGGCGATGGGGTATTCTTGAAAATGAAAATATCGTCTATGAAGGGTGTTATGAGATTCGATAAAAATTTAGAACTCAGTCCGAGATTTATTGGCCCTTATAAGATCCTTTGAAAAGTTGGTCAAGTAGCCTATGAACTGGGACTTCCATCAGAATTAAAAGCAGTTCATCTCACCTTCATATGTACATGCTAAGGAAAACGCATTAGAGATCTTGCAAGGATTGTACCATTAAAAGATATGCAATTCACGGATAGCCTAACTTACGAAGAGCCAATTTCCATCCTTGACAGGAAAGTCCGCAGATTTAGAACTAAAGGTATGGCTTTCATAAAGGTGTTGTGGAAAAGCAAGGGCAGGGAAGAGGTGACATGGGAAGCCAAAGAGGAAATGAAGTCCAATTACCCTCACTTGTTCCCTCCTAATGGTATCTACTTACCTAATGTTCCTCAATTTCTTTCAATAAAGTCAACTTGTACGTGTATGCCAAGACCAAATGTAATCTTATTCTATTAATGAGACATCGATATGATTAGATGGGAGTTGTATTTTTCCTCAAAGTAAGACGTGGAAAGGATATGTACGTGTTTAAATATGATCCTTAAGTGTAAATATTCCAATGATTTATGAGCAGAAAGAGGTGAAATAGGAATTACGAAAACAGAAAGAGTAGCGGTTATAAGGATGATGATGCCTAAAGTATAAAAAGGATATGATATGGAACACAAGATTTTGCCAAGGATAGTTATTGTTTTAATGTTTAAAAAAGGGACACGATTGGTTAGGAAAGGTAAAAGAGCGATGTATGTCGCTCAATGAGCTAGATATTGACGAGGGCCTCCTTAGTGTATAGAGTATATTAGCAAGGGTGTGATAAAGAAATATGATATTAATGTATCCGCATTTATTATCACCCCTAGAGGAGGTTCAGACTAAGACATCATAGCTTTCAGGTATGTATATGTTGTTAGTTACTGTCATTGATCGTGTGGGGCCATTGTTATTACTGATTGTTGTAGCCCTGCATGGCATTATGCTATTGGTTTGTAGAATAATAGGTTGGTAGTATTATAGTTATAGAGGAGGCTCTGCTGAAATTTCCATAAGATCTCTGAGAGTATAACATTTGAGGACGAATGTTTTTAAAAGGGGGGAGAATGTTACACCTAAAAAATTTTCACGTCATTTGCATCGTAGGTAAGCTAACTTAAGCTCAGAGAGGTCATGTAACCCTTATAATGTTAAAGAATATTTTTAACAAGTGCTCAGAAAGTGTCTAAGGATTTTGGGATCAAGCGAATCGAAGAAATTAAGTTTGTCGAAAGTTTGGAAAACTTGGCAGAATTTGGGACAAGAAATTCTGGTCCAACTTGAGGGAGGTGTATCTCCTAGAATATGAGTAGTTATGGAATGCATAACCTATGTAAATTGAAGTTCATTGAGTCTAGTTTCCAATTCTGGTCCAGATGGCTTTTCCGCGGGCCCCATTTGGAAGGCGGTGAAACCGACCTTCAAGGGGTATAAATACCTCCATTCCTCTTATTTTATCATCATTATACACTCCATTGATCTATATAAACCTCCATAAATATTTCTTAAACACTTATAGCCCCTTAGATCAAGAATTCAACAAGATTACACTAAACTAGTTCATGAAAAGTGATTGTTCTTGCTTCTACTTGATGTTGTCGTGAGTTTGGTCATGAATCAAGTTGTGTGAGTTGATTTTATTCAAGTATAAGGTATTTTATTCATCTTGACTTTGATATTGAGTTGTTTTTGGAGGATTTTAATGGTTTTAAGTGAAGGAAAACATAGTATAAAGGTCCTAGTTTGATATGTTGATGTTGTTGGCTTATGGGCTAATTTTTGAAGGAAGTCTTGGATGGATTTGTATATGTTTGTCATGTAGTATCTTGATTATGTTATTGTTGATGTTGTTATTGACTTTTGGGAGCTGTTTAGGAATTGGTTAGATTGGATAATATAGGGTAAACGTTGTCCGAATTCTGTTAAATTATTAACTAGCTAAGTTGAGTATGAAAGTGTTCCTGTGGCCTGATTGTTGTATGAATCATCTTGGATGTAGATTTGCAGGCTCGGAACGTAGACTTTGAGTGCCTAAGTAAGGAGCAAGGTATGTTAAGGTTGTCCCTTACTTTCCTAAGGCATGATCCAATTGCTTTGAGCTTACACAAAGTATGTCCATAATGATTCCTCTCTTAGAAATATTAGAAGCATATGTTCTTGATGTTCTTATGATATTGTTGATCCTTATCTCATGATTATTGGTTATTGATCTCATATTATGGTTATTGATCTTATTATTGATGTTGATCTCATCTTATAATTATTGTTTCCTCAAGGTGAGATATGTTCATGATAATAGTTCCATAATGATAATCGAGAGGTTTACCGACCTTACGTTACTCCATAGAGTCATAGCTTTTATTTGGGCTCTCGTGGGCTCATATATATATATATATATATATATATATATATATATATATATATATATATATATATATATATATATGAGCATGCATGAGCCCAAATAAAAGCTATGACTCTATTTTCGAGACTTGATGTGAAACACACCCGACACTTTCTACCGGACTCGGTGTGAAAATATATATATATATATATATATATGTATGTATGTATCTATTTTCTCACATCGAGCCGCGCTATAGTCGGCCCGCATAGCACCTATTGTGCAATCAACGATCGATTAGGTTTTTCACCGCGAGTCCCAAAAGGGTCGGGTGTGTTTCACATCAAGTCCCGAAAGGGCAGGGTATGTTTCACATCCAGTCCCGTAAGGGCCAGGTATGTTTCACACCGAGTCCTAAAAGGGCCGGGTACGCTTCACACCGAGTCCCGTAAGGGCCGGGTACACTTCACGTCGAGTCCCGTACGGGCCCGGTATGTTAAACACCTAGTCCTAAAAAGGTCGGGTACGTTATGATGATAACATCGAGCCTATATATATATATATATATATATATGAAAATGTTTTTTTAAGGCAAGCATGCATGACATTCGCCTTAAGAGGCATTCAGAGGTACAGCTTGATCTCTCTTATCTTATGTTATCTCCATATTTTCATTATGTTGTTATTCATGCATTACATACTTAGTACATTATTCGTACTGACATCCTTTTGTTTGTGGACGTTGCGTTCATGCCTGCAGGTAGACAGGGAGACGGTTCAGACTCTTAGGCTGCCATCTCAGCGGTTGTACAAGAGTACTCCACTTGTTCCAGAGTTGCAGTCCAGTTGGTCTGATCTTTTTGTGTACAGATGGGTATGGCGGGGTCCTGTCCTATCCTTATTATGTTATGCACTCCAGTAGAGGCTCCTAGATAGATATGAACAGTTAGATGTCTTATGGTCATCTCGGTTTATATTCTGTTGTATCACTACTACGAATAGCCTTGCCGGCATATGTACTTGGGATTAGGTTGATGACGTATGTATATTGTGTTTTGGGATTGTGTCCCATACAGTTTATGGTATCTACAAGTTAGCATTATGTCCCACTCAGGTATTACTAAGAGATGCATGTATGTGGTGCTAGGTAGGTTAGCTCCGGGTGCCCGCTATGGCCCTCCGGTTGGGTCGTGACATTTTCCTTTCTTACCCAGCTATGGCCAAAGATAAAACTGGCAACATGGGATCTCTTCCTTGCTCCTCTACACTTATCAAAGTCGACGATACCTATAGTTCAAATTCATCCTGAATCTCAGACGGATCTGTTTCCATAGAAGACATGATCTCAGATGGGTCCGTCTCAATGGAAGGTACATCCTCACTTGGGTCCTCCTCCAAAGAGTAACTCAATCCTTCTCCTATAGTCATTGTAATCCTCGAATCATCCGTAGACCTTTCCGAAAAAGGCATCATCAAGCTGTAAAACAACAAAGGTCAGGGTTGAAGATTTTTGCCCTAAATGCCCTACAGCCTAAATGCCCTGCAGCCTCCTGTTTAAAAGTGTAGCGTGCAACACACCCATAAACAAGACTCTACTAGACACAGCTTGTAGACAACCCTAGGACAGAACTGTTACACCTCGAAAAATTTCATGTCGTTGTGCGGTAAATAGACTAACGCAGGGTGAGATGTATATGATGACCCTACAAGTAAGAAAGGGTACTTCAAGATTCTAATTAAGATTCCAAAGACATTTGAGGCAAGAGAAGAAAGTTTATTGAGGAGGGCAAAGCATAAGTCGTGTTTGGAAAGGTTTTGGAAAGAACTGAGCTAATGTTGATTTAATAATGTCTTGAGGAAGAGTTGTAATGCTCCTTAGATTTTTAATGAAGTGTTAAACAAGTGCTAAGAAGGTTCCATAATGGTTGGAGATCAAATGGAGCGACAAAACAAGTTCGGGACGAAGGTGAGTTATACGACCCATTAAAGGATCATTATAATGGTCCGCATAATAGTCACAGTGAGGGGTGATCACTGGGAGTATTATACAGTCACTAATACGGACCGTATAAGTGTCCGTATAATCCATAGCGGGCAGATTTTATTTTTTATAAAAAGAGACCCCAAGTCCTTATTTTTCATTTGCCATCTTCTCCACACCTTTCAAGATCTCTAGAACATTCCATAAACCATACTAACATAAATTCAAGGTGAATCAAAGATCAAACACCAATAATCAAGGAAATCAAGTGTTTGGATGTTCATTAGGGTTGCTAGAATCCAAGCATCTCTTTGGGATTGAAGTTGGATTTCTCTCCAAGTAAAGTATTGCCATCCAAAGCTCATTCCTACATCATAAAAGGTGAGTTTTATGTTCATTCCATGTCATTAAGAATATTGAGCGGTTGAAAAACTTGGATTATGGAAGAAAGTAAAATATGGAGTTCAAATATGGAAATATTGGTATTCTTGAATAGTAACTTAACTTGAATCATAGTTCTTGATACGTAATGAGTATAATTTTGCTATGAATGGTATTAAAGATGTTGTAGAAGCATTGTATGAGAATGGATACGGTATTGTGCCATAGTTAGGTTTATGAATGATTTTGATAGGGAATGTTGAGAATTGAATAACGTCTAGCTTGATGAAGTTATTGATTAAGATATTGTGGGTGTTGTTATTGATGTTTGGGAGTTGTTTATCATGTGGAGGAAGTCATTGAAACAAAGGAAATGCTGCCCAATTTTCGTTAGCTCTTAGATTGTTAATTGAGATCTAAAGCATGCTTCCGGTTATCTAACGTTAGTACGAATTCTCTTGAATGTAGAATTGTGAGTATTGGAGGGGAGAACTTAGTCGGTAAATCTAGAGCGACGTAAAGGTATGTAAGGCTAGTCCCCTTCTTTCAAAGGCATGACCCCAATGTTATGATTTCTTCCCTATATTTCCATGACCTTCTTCTATCCCATAAGATAAAAGTTAAACTTCTAATGAGATGGAGATGAGATATGTTCTATGATACTAATGATGATAATGATGCAATGATGAGCTTGATATTCTTATCCTTATGATTCCATTGATGTCATTTCTTGTTGATACCTCACCTCATGATATTAGTTCCTTTAAGGTGAGACATAGCGATGAGGATCATTCCATAATGTAGTCGGAGGCTCCCGACCTTATGTCACTCCGATAGAGATATAGCTTTTACTTGAGCTCCCATGCATGCTTTAGATTATGTATATGTAAGACTACATCGTGCCTAGTTAGCCCGGCAGACACCACCACGATAGGTGTAGTGGGCAGCTATGACGATGATTACACCGTGCCTATATGGCCGGGCAGACACTACTAGTGGGCGGCTTAGGATGTTTACCCCGGACGTGGGAGGCCCAGACGCGGGCTTATGATGATCACACCATACCTATATGGTCGGGTAGTTATATATATTCTTATATGATATGATGTTGATTATTATATAATTTAGCATGCATGACTGGCAATCAGTTACAGGTTATCCCTTTATCTTATATTCTTACATCCCTTTATCATGTTATTGTGCACGCCTTACATACTCAGTACATTGTTCATACTGATGTCCTTTCTTTTTATGGACGCTGTTTCATGCCCACAGGTAGGCAGGGAGGCGGCCCAGATTCTTAGGAGCTATATCAGCTTATACAGGAGCACCCCACTACCCCGGAGGTGTAGCTTATTGAAGCATTCTTTTGTGTTCATATTTGGGTATGACGGGGTCCTGTCCCGTCTTTATGTCTCAGTACTCTAGTAGAGGCTCGTAGATACATATGCGTGGGTAGTAGATGCCTCATGAATACACTAGCGTGTTCTTTGTATATCATTTTGGTAGCTTCGTAGGCTGATGTACATATATTCAAATATGTTTTATAAATGTAAATGACCATCTTATGAAGAGTTTCATGTTAAAAATGACATATGTCCAGGTTGGGTATGATAGATAGCATTAGGAGTGGTGGTCGGTAGTCAGCTCCGGGTACCCGTCATGGCCCACTGGTTGGGCCGTGATAAAAGTGGTATCAGAGCAGTTCCGTCCTAGGGTGTGTCTACGAGCCGTGTCCGGCAGAGTCTCATTTATGGGTGTGAAGCGCGCCACACTTATAAACAAGAGGCTGTGGGGCATTTAGGAAAAATGACCGTCTTTCTTCTTATTACATCGTGCGATAGAGCTATGTTATAAGATTTCCTTTCCCCTAATTATGCGTTATGATTTCGGCGATGCCTGTAAGGAGGAAAGCCACAGCCATCCAGAAAGGCAAGGCTATGACAGAAAGGCGAATGGAAAGGGAGCCACCAACGAATATAGAAGAAGGTGAATCCCATAATGAGGCTCCATCCTATACCTCCCACACTCAGCCTATTCTAGAAGAACAAGAAGGGGTCTCTACTCTAGCTCCTTTGCCTCTAGTTCCTCCACCGGGGGCTTCGAGTCAACAGATGACCGAGGCTATTCAGCTATTGACTCAGTTGGTTGCCGCTCAGGCTCAATGACAGAGTACTAGCCCAGGTGATCGGGCGATTAGTGTAAGGGCTCGTGATTTTATGAGTTTAAATCCTCTAGAATTTTTTGGGTCAAAGCCAGATGAAGACCCGCAAGGCTTTATAGATGAGATATTGAGGACGTTGAGGATCATCCATACTTTAGATATCGAGTTAGTGGAGTTGGCATCTTATAGGTTGCGGGATGTGGCGGTTCTATGGTATAACATTTGGATTTCTTCAAGAGGGGAAAATGTGCCTCCCCCGGTTTGGCAAGAGTTCGTGAATGCTTTTATCCGTCATTATTTGCCACCCGAGGTCCGTCGGGCCAGAGCTGATAAATTCTTGAATCTTAAGCAAGGGAATATGAGTGGCCGAGAGCACAGCCTTCATTTTAATTCATTGGCTAGGTATGCCCCGACTATGGTAGCGGATATAGGAGATAGAGTACATCGATATGTGAGTGGCTTAGGGCCACATTTGTTCAAGGATTGCTTGGCAGCCTTCACTACGAGTGAGGAATGGACATTTCCCGTAGTGCTCATACCCCGAGAACTTAGAGGAGCAACGGCGGCCACACCGAGGGCGAGCGATATAGACAGGCTACCGATAAGAGAGCCAGATCCGTGGGTACTAGTAGTGAGTATAGAGGGGGTTAACGGCACGGTACTCCGGATATTCGGGTCGAGTCCACGACCGTTGCACCTCCTCGGTCGCGGGCGGAGCGTTGATCGCCCCATTTATTCGGGACGGGGTCAGAGCTCGAGAGTTTCGGGTTCCCAGTTTGGAGGTGATTCTAGTCGGAGGAGACCACCGGTTCCACGATGCAGCCAGTGTTGTAGATTATATTCAGGCCAGTGTCGCCGAGGTTCAGATGCTTTCTATGTCTGTGGTCAGGTTGGGCACATGATGCATGATTGTCCATCGATGGGTGGTAGAGTTGGGGCTCAAACCATAGGATCAAAGAATGTCGGTTCTTCCGTCCGTCCACGCAGTAGGCGTACTCCTCGTACTCCACGAGGCCGTAGTAGGGGCAAAGGGGGAGCATCCAGTGCAGGTGGCTCCCAGCCACATTTATGCTTTAGCCGAACGTCAGGATCTTGAGTCCTCCCCATATGTGGTTACAGGTACACTATCCATATTCTCCCATGATGTTTATGCATTGATTGGTCTGGGTTCTAACTTATCGTATATTACTCTGCATATTGCTGATCGTATTGGGGTAAAACCCGAGCCAATAAAGCCTTTTGAGGTATCTACTCCTGTTAGTGACCCGATAATAGCTAGACAAGTATATAAAAATTGTGTGATTGTGTTATGTGATCGTCAGACTAAAGTTGATTTGGTTGAGAAATGAAATGTTAGATTTTGATGTGATTATAGGCATGGATTGGTTGACCTCTTGTTATGCTAATGTGATTGCACAGAACAATGATGGTTAGATTTCGATTTTCAGGAGAACCAGTGTTATATCCCGTATTTTACACAGTGGGACAATCCGAGCTAACTATGATAAGTTAAGAACAAGACTATTCCGGGATACGAGATAAAGACTTTTGACCTCCGATTTTATTTTGTGGCATAAGTTGCTTGTGATTTTATTGGCATGGAATATTAAGGAAATTTGGGAGTTAAAAGTGCAATATGAAAAACTTAATATTCATGAAATTAAAGACCATGTGGCCATGCACATGACTTGTGGGCCATGGGCCACATGTATGTTTTATATATGTATACAAAGATGACTAATTAGTCATCTTCACCATTTCCATCCTTAGAGAATTCAAGAAAATTCAAGAACTTGGAGAGCACACACAAGAGGACCATTCGTACCATGGAAAAAAAAAAATTGAAGACCAAAAATAGTGCTCAAAAAATTATTTTCATCTAGTTTTCATGCCAATTGGAAGGTCCTCGTTAACGTAGAGTAGTTGTTGGAGTGAGAAAACCGTTCGTTGTTGCCATGAATAATTCTAGCTGTGGGAGAAGTTAAGTGGAAGAGGTAAGATTTAATCCCTATTTTCATGTGTTATGGATGATTTGTACATGTTGAAGTGTGTAGAAACGGATGGAAGTCATGAAATCTTGCATGGTAATGTTGAGCCGTGTGTGTTGTCTTGGCCATGCATATATTGTGTTATGTGGGAATGATGAATTAAATTTATTTGGCATTTTGGTTGTTGTGTGTTGTGGAATCTATGATGTAAATGAAGTTTAAGGGCTCAAATTGAAGTTACAATCGTGTGTGGGCTGTTTTGGAACCTAATGTGAATTAAATATAGTTTCTTGTATTTATGAAGATGATATTATTAAAGTGTAGATTGTTGGTGTGGTTGATGAGTTTGAAAGGAAGAAATGTGTCGTTGTTGTCTTATTGAATTTGTGGAGGTTTCGGGTGGAGTAGAGCATTAATTGGATTGTTTGAAATATTGTGCGAATCGTTTAAAGTGTTCTTGAATATTGTTTGGATGGTTTTGGATTAGTACTTAAATGTGAGATCATTGGCATTGGCTTGATTGTATGTAGTTGAAGTGAATGTAAATGGAATGCCGTCGAATGATGTGGATGTTATATCCCGCATTTCGTACGTCGGAATATTTTAAGTTAGTTGCGACAAATTATGGGCGAGACTATTTTCCGACTTTGTTTTACGACAAGTGGCTTATGATTTTGTTGGAAGGAAGCATTAAGGAAAAATTTGGGACAAAAAAATGCATTATGGAAAAATTTAAAATTTCATGAATTTAAAGGTGTGGCCACATGTGATGTGGGCCATGGCCACATGGAAGTTAAATATATGGGAATTGGATGACCAAGATAATCATTTTCATCATTTTTCATCTTTAAGAAAATTCTAGAGAATTGGAGAAAAAAAAAAAAAAAAAGAAGAGAAAGACATGGAGCATGTGCATGGTCATGTGCACATTTTTATAGATATATATATATATATATATATGGATGACCAAGTCAAGCAAGCATTCATCATTCTCCACTTGAGAGAGTTCAAGAAATATGAAGAAAAAAGAAGAAGGAGAAAAACGGCCAAGGGCTGGCCGAAACCAGCCCCTCAATTTTGATCATGGAAAATCCTTTTCTTCAAGCTTTCCTACTAATTGAAAGGCCCTTGTTAACGTGGTGTAGTTGGTAGAGCAACCAAAGCGCTCGTTTTGCGGAATATGGCTCTAGCCGAGGGAGCATTAGGTGGGAAAAAGGTATGGTTCAATCTCATTTTTCATGTCTTATGGATGACTTGTACATGTTGTGGTATGTAGAAACGAATGAAAATCACAAAATTGAGGTGTTGTGTTGTGGCCGTGAATTGTGCCATATGTTGTAGGAATAATGAATTAATGTTATTTAGTATTTTGGTTGTTGTTGTTATGGATTATGTGATGTAGAAATGAATGAAATGCATGAAAGTATGATGTTGAGGTTGTAGCCGTGTATGTTGTTGTTGTGGCCAAAAAATGGGCTGATTTGGTGTAGGCATGTGGGACTAATGTGATGTAGTGTTTTGGTTGTCGTCGTTGTGAATTCTATGATGTAAAATGAAGTTTTAATGATCCAAGTTGAAGTCATCATTGTGTGGGCTGAATTGGGTGATAATGTGACATGTATATGGTTCTTGAATTTATGATAATGAAGTTGTAAACGCATGTATTGTTGACACAACTTATGAATGTGGAAGAAAGAAAGGTGTTGGTAATGTTCTTGTTGAATTGGGATAGTTTCGGGTAGAGTAGTACATTGTTTGAAGTAGTTTGAATATTTTGCGGACTATTTAAAGCGCTCTTGAATCTTGTGTGAATGGTTTTGGATTGGTATTTGTATATGCGATCATTGATATTAGTTGAATGCATGAAGTTGAATTAAATATATGTATATGAATGTCGTCGAATTATGTAGAAAGGAATTATTCATGTTGGAATGCGTTTGGAATTGCTTATTGATATTATTGATGTGGTTGTTGGTATTGTTGTTGGATATTTGGCCGAGTTGAATTCTCGGGGTTGATGAATTTATAGGGGAGATGCTGCCGAAATTTCTGTAGGAAAAGTAATGGATTGGAATTGGACTCTTCGATGTTTATGACTAATATTCGATATCTATTAACATTGTGTAGACTTTGGAGAGTCGAGACTCGAGTTGGATTAGATTAGGAGGCGATCGAGGTATGTAAGGCCAACCTTTTCCTTCTTTGGCATGTCTTAAACGTACGTAAGATATGACACGATTTATGCTTCGGGTAACTCCACTCTTATGTTCCGAGTATGTATATGATTCTTATATGCTTCATGATATGATATTTCTCATATGGTCCTTAAGCCTTATGTATACTTGGATTTTAAACATTGTATAAAGAATTTTGTTTTTAAAAAGATCCTATGTCTAAAAACGTCCGTAA
>NC_081349.1:68748305-68830713 GCF_029784015.1 Lycium ferocissimum
GAAAGGGGTAAAAGATTTTCCCATAAGTAAGAAAGTTTATTTAACTATTCTAATTAAGAGTCCAAAGGCGTTGGAAGTAAGACGAGAAAGTTCCTTAAGGAAGGCAAAGCATATGTTGTGTTTTAGAAAAGTTCCGTTAAGTACCGAGCTAATGTTGACTTAATGATGTCTTAAAAAAAGAGCTATAATGCCCCTTAGATTGGTAATAAAGTGTTAAACAAGTGTCAAGAAGGTTCCATAAGGATTGGAGATCAAACGAACGACGAAAATAATTTCCGAGAGGTGGGGTCATACGACCACTTATACGGTCCGTATAACATTATACGGTCCATATAACACCCAACCGGAAGATGTTTTCCATGATTGTGAACCACGGTCACTTATACGGACTGTACAATGTTATACGGACCGTATAAGTGTCCGTATAATACCCGACGGGCTGAGTTATTTTCAAGTATATAAATGTGATCCCACTTCATTATTTTCATTTTCCACACTTCTCCACTTCTCTCCAAGGCTCTAGAACATTCCACACATTTCATATACAAGAATCCAAGGGAAATCAAAGGCTCATATCATTAATCCAAGGAATCAAGTATAAAGAAGCTCTAGGGGTTGCTAGAGTCAAGGAAACTTCATGGATTAAGCTAGGTTTTTCTTCAAGAAAGTATTTCCATCCAAAGGCTATTCCTACGCAATCAAAGGTAAGTTTTTATGATCATTTAATGTTATTTGGACTATGAGGCCGAAAGACTTGTTGTAAAAGAAAATAGAAAATGGGTTACAAACATGAGAATAGTGACATTGTTGAGTAATAGCTTAATATGAATCATGATTATTGATATTTTGTGATTATAATTTTTCTACAAATGATATTAAGAACATGGGAGGAACATTATATGATGATGAATGAAATGTTGTATTATGACCATGGTTATGGATGCCCTTGAAATGGAAGTAGGAGGATCAAATAATGTATGGTTGATGAATATTGTTGGATGTGATATTAGGAATGTTATTATTGATGATTGGGAGTTGTTATATGATATGGAGAAAGTAGTAGAAACAAAGGAGATGCTGCCCAATTTTCTCTAGCTTTAGTTCAAGCGTGCTTATGTTATCGACTATATAATATTGGTATGAACTCTCTTGAAGGTAGAAACGTGAATATTGGAGGGGAAAGTTCAAGCGATAGAGTAGCTAAACAAAAAGGTATGTAAGGCTAGTCCCTTCCTTCCAAGACATGATTCTCATGATATGAATTCCCTTTATCTCTCCATGACTTTCTTACAATCCGAAAAATATGAGTCAACGTTATATAGAGCTTCTTATGAGACAAAAGAATAAGAGATACGTTATGAATTCGATAATGGTAATGATGAGCCTAAGTCTAGAGATTCTAAATTCTATGATATGATATTCTCACGAAGCTCATGCTATGAATATGATATGATGTTTTACGAAGCTAATGATCCTTGTACGACTCTTTGACGTTATTCATTATTGCTAGATCCACCTTATGATGCTAGTTCCTTCAAGGTGAGGTATGATGATTATAATTTTCCCATAATAGAATCGGGGGTTCTCGACCTTACGTCACCCCGATATGGTTATAGATTATCTTGGGATTCTAATGCATGCTTTATGATGAGTTTATGATAAATATGTGATGATACGATTCCACCGTGCCTAGATGGCCGGACATGTCACCGCGAAGACGGGTTGCATATGATTCCACCGTGCCTAGATGGCCGGACATTTCACAGCTAATGCGGGCTGCTTATGATTACACCGTGCCTAGAGTGCCGGACATGCCACCACCAGTGGGTGGCGTATGATGATCACTCGTATGCGGGTTAACGATGATGGTATATGTGATATATATGACATGTGTTTCTTTTAAAAGGTTTAGCAGGTCATATCCTCATCTCATGTTTCATGATTTCTTGATTATGTCAATTTTATTCATGCCTTACATACTCAGTACAATGTTCGTACTGACGTCCTTTCTTTTTGGACGCTGCGTTAATTCCCACAGGGAGATGACCCAGATTCATAGGAGCTATCAGTAGATTTACAGGAGCACTCTATTACTCCGGAAGTGTTATTTTAAGGTATTGTTTTGTGTACATATTTAGGCACGACAGGGTCCTGTCCCGTTCTTATGTCTAGTACTCTAGTAGAGTCTCGTAGATACGTATGTGTGGGTATTATGGTCTCATGATTTTCCTCATTGTATATATATACATTATTTTGATAGCCGAAGGGCTTATGTATATAAATTTAGATATGCTTGAAATTGAAAATGGTTTTCCTTATGTCTAGAAGTGTGAAGTAATAGATATGTGCAGGAAAAGTATGATAACTAGCAGAATGGGTGGTGCTCGGTAGTTAGCTCCCGGTACCCGTCATGGCCCCCTAGTCGGGTCGAGACAGTACTGACCACTGCTAGATCTAGAGGTCCTACTGAGCTGGACCACCTGTCTATCTCTCTATACCTGCGGGCATGAACGTAGTCCCCCGAGCAACGGGGAGTCAGTACGGATAATGTATCGAGTATGTAAGGCATAAGAACAACATATATACATGAGAATCATGGATAAGATCTAAACTCATAACTGAAATGACTAACTGCATGTACTTGTATGAACTAGTAGCTGCCTAAACCTGCATAAATCTGTATAACTGACAATGCCTCTATGGACACATAATATGCATGCACATGCCTATCAATGATGGTCATGCATCTATACATGTGTGCGTATATAACGCCTGATATATGTGTGTATATAACGCCTGATGCATATGCATATATAACGCCTGTAAAGCCTCTATGGCATCTCATCATATCATATCGGCTCCTCTGCGACCATAATTAATATCATCATCATAGTAGTAATGCGTGTATAATGCCTATATCTCTTCTCATATTTTACATATATCTAATATTCACATATATAATGCCTTCTGGTCACGGATCAATGTACATAAATATATAATGAATGCAATGCATGAATAAACTGTATGCACAGAGCTGGCCACATAAGACTGGACCAATGAACAGAAGGATCACTCATAAACGAGGTACATCAACATCAAAGACTGAAGTACTCCTAATGCTTCTAGGAATAGAGTAATATGGAAACTCGCTTACTCGCTTGTTGGATCATATCATAGGATCATGCCAAAGGAAGGAAAGAATGGCCTTAACATACCTTGGAGTCTACCCAATCGTCCAAATTCTACCTCTGGAACTCGTAAATCTACAATTAAGATAACATAGACCTTCATTAGACTATTTACTTCACTTATTAACCTCCTTTAGATGCATATAGAGCTTAATGATTTGTAGACAATATTTTCCTTATAAGCTTACAACTCTTCAACTTCCCATTTAATCCAACATTAACCACAACAACAATAACAACACTTATACACATAATTATATACTCAATTTTATCCCCAATCATCTCTTAAAATAGCCTCAAGTCACTACCTTGCCCTTCATCAACTTAACACTTCCACAAATACCTTCTCTTCACTTAAAATCACTAAAACTCTTGATAGCCAACTTAAATATAAGGGTAGAATCATTTACATACCTTGAAGGGTCTAAGATCCCAAGAATCACTTCAACTCCAACTACCCTAGCTTCACAACCTTGAAGAAACCCTAGAATCAACCTTCTTCTTTACAAGCACAGGTTCACGGGCTCAGATTTTACCAAATCTCCACTAATAATAATAGAAAATATTGGGAGAGGATATATTAGGGTTTTTCTGATTTGGAATGGCAAAAAATATGAAATAGGGTCGTGAGCCACCTATTTATACTCGGAATTAAAAAGAATATAGCGTTCCGGTTTGATGAGCGGGTCGATGGCCCGTCGACGTCCATCGACTTGCTCCGTCGACCTGCACCTGCAGATGCAAGGCCGCGGAACCCTGTCAACGCCGCACATCGACGGTCCGTCGACGATGACTGGTCTCCTGCAGATTCCTCTGATTCAGTTCAGATCGCGTCGGCTCGATTCGTTCAACCTCTAACTCTATAATTTGCTAGGAATATCTGTTGGTACCCTCGTACACGGGGTAAGGCACTTTCTACCTCCAAGCTCGGGCTCAGGTCTCTATTCCAAGGGCATACCCGACTAAGAAACCATAGGTTCTACCACTACGAACATGAGGGGTGTGACAAGGCTGCATGAGAAAGACCCCACTAGACAAAGCTCCACAGACACAGACAAATCCTAGGACACTACTAAACCTAGGGTCTGATACCAATCCTGTCACATTCCAAACCCGACCTTAGCGCAACAGACATCTGATGCTATAGAACCACATCGGTAGCACCTTATAAATTTAAATAATTGCTAATCTCATTTAATGGTTCGTTAATCATTAACTAAAATAAGACTATAAGAATTGATCGTGAGCATGCCAACAATAATAAGAATTAGCAGAAGTCTAGTTAATATAAATAGTAATAAAATGTGGAAAGCACTCGAATGAGTCAAATAATGACTTCAACAACTACCCATAGTAATGACGTCTATCTATAGAGTTTCTAAGAAAATATCAATAGCCTAACTTCGGGACGCAGCCTACAAATTAAAAAAAAACAACTAAATCTAAGATAGAAGGTGCGCCACGAACAAAGCATGCAGGCTCACCAATAAGTCCAGAAAACAGCAAGTTATCCTACTCTATGCGCACGTCACGAACCTGCTCTTCTGTATTACCTGACATACCATCAAAAACAACAATGGTATGCCCGTACTGAATACTCGGTGAGTGTCTAAGAGGCAATAGTTCATATCATAAAATAGTTATAGTAAATCAGTAACACGATATCAATGAAAATCATTTGAAAACTAATAATAGAATAAATCATTAGCGAAAACCAATAAATAAGAAACATCTCAATTTCAACTCATTTCGCAGTATGTGTCACGCCCCAAACCCGACCTCGGACGTAACAAGCATCTGATGCTATGAACAACACCGGAAGCACCTTATGAATTAACAACAACTAGTTCCTATTTAATAATCTTTCATTAATTAAATCCAAACAAGTCATAAATAGCTAGATGAAATCATTATCACACTTATGAAATAACACAGTGGAAGTCTAATATAGATGTAACGTCATAAGAATGTAGCAATACAAACGATGACTTTAACATAACCCATAGTAATAACGTCTACCTATGAGGCTTCTAAGAGCAATAACTGAATAGTCTAACTTCGGGACGCAGCCCGAAAAATGAAAGCAATAAATTAAGATAGAGGGGTGTCCCAAGAACAAGCATGTGGGCTCACCAACAATTCTGGAAAGCAGCAAGTTCTCCTACTATGTACGCTTATCACAAACTTGCTCTTCGTTGTTACTAACATACCATCAAAAACAACAATGGTATGCCTAAGTACTGGATACTCAGTGAGTGTCTAAGGGGCAATAGTTAATAAAATCAAAATAAGATAGTAGACTCAATAAAACAGTATCAATGAAAAATAATTCGAAATCCAGAGATGGAGGAAATTAGCAAACTTAGTAAAATCACTAGTAAATTCCAAAGACGAAGGAATATATCAATTTTGACTTATCATACCGTTTACCATATCAAGTATTTCACTTGCGAAGTCAAGATCACTACAGCCACTCATAGGCAACCAAAGAATCAACACATACCAACTCACGTCGAACAATCGTTCGATACTCCGGGGTCATCACTCCATAGAGGCTAATCATCCTCTGGACTAGCACAACAACAGAGACACTGGGGCTATTATCCCACGTAGGCTAATCATCCTCTGGACTAGCGCAGCAATAGACACACCGGAGCTATTGGTCGACGGAGGCTAATCCTCCTCTGGACTAGCACAGCAACAGATGCACCGGGCTACACGCTCGGATGTCAATAGTCCTATGTACTGAAACAACAATGCTTAGAAGTGATACGTTAGGATCCATAATGGCTAGTCGTCCTCTGGACTAGCACAACTCGCCCATACAAGCCCAAACACAAACTAACACATATCACAACATGCCAACCGAATTATCAATCATCGCTTATATCCATACTTACTTCTCAAGTCATATTCTTGCAATAGAGGTGTTTCACATCACAATCAGTTCATATAGCTTATTCAAATCACTTATTCGATTTCAAGTTTGAGAAAACCCATTTTAAGGTAAAAACATGTTTAAAGCTTCAACCTTTGAAAAATAAGTTCAATCATCCATGTTAGAGAAAAACTAGTTCAAGCCAATAATATAATTCGTATAAGGTTCGATGCGGGCTTGACCCTACACGCGCATGGCCTTGTTCAAAAATCATCTCCAAATTGAAAATAGGTTTAACAAGAAAAATCCACCAAAACAAGGGGTTATAACGTATTCATGCTCAATAACGTTTCAATGAAAGTATACCTACTTCTAAAAGAGAATTTCAAAAACATAGACATACTTCGGAAGATTTTGGAAATCTAGACATACTTCCAAAAGCGTTTTCAAAAAGTAGACATACCTTAATTCCTGCTCAAAAATATTCCTCCAAGTTCAACAAATCCTTGTACAATGATTATTAATGATAAAGTTTAGAACTTTAACTAAATTCTAAGAGTTCCTACCCTTATTGAAAAACTAGGGCATTTTTATGCCCAAAATCGTGTTTTTGAATCACCCATGAATTATTATTGTTTATTATACCCTACATTAGTTTAAATCCTCTAAATAATCTCATTAAAGTTCAAATAACATATTTTCAAGAGGTTTCCTAAAGTCTCCTTCAGTTTCCCTTTCATCGGTTTTCAAGAATCTATGGTTTTGAAGGATGAACTACTGTTAATTTGATGTTAGAGTGATGTAGTAATGAGAGGAATTGATCAAGAACTTACCTTGGATGTTTTTGGGAAGCTTTAGGGTTGTTCTCTCTCAAAGATTCAGCAAAAACAAAGTAGAAAAGAGTTATAACGAAGTTAGGCTTTATAAAATTTGGGAAAAATCGCTTCAGGCATAAATGGCCTGGCACGGTGCGTGGGGCGTTACGATCCGCACTGTGTCGGTATATTTTTTGACAATGTCAAAATTTTTAGTTTTATGACAATTTTTCCTAGTGCTCCGCTCCTCGAGACGTGCAGGGCGCCGCGCAAGCCTTAATTTTTTACTAAATTGATGATGTTCAGTAAAATGGGTATAACTCTTAGGACAGAGCTCCATTTTATTTTCACCATATATGGTTGGAAAGGTATTTCAATGACCTACAACTTTCATGTTTTGAGTTTACTCAGATTCCTAACATAACTACCCAAAAACTGGGAATAAGTGGGGACTACCTCAGATTTAGATGAATTTAAGAACTCTTACGAACTTCACTATTTGGTTTGACTTCAAAACGACTATCTTTCTCCGAAAGGGATTCATATAGCTAAAATGACATCTTAATAATAATTTTACACATTCACACCTAACCCAGATTTATGAAATGTTACACTATGTCATATCAAGTCTTCCTTTAAGAAATCAAGATTACAATAGGCTAACTCATGGGCAAACAAATAACAATATGTGCTAACTCACAGGTGAACAACCGATAGATGCGTCGAGGCTATCATCACACAATATCTAATCATCCTCTAGACTAGCATATCAATAGATGCATCGGGGTTGTCCTTCCATGGCGGTCAATCATCATATGTACTGACACAACAATGCTCAAAAGCGATGTATTAGGATCCATAACGGCTAATCGTCCTCTGGACTAGCACAGCTTGTCCATATAGGCCCAAACAAGTCATGGCATATTAGCTGAATCCATCAATCATGGCTTATTAGCTGAAATCACTTCTCAAGTCATCTTCTCAATCAAAGAGTTAATTCAAAGTCATAAATCAATTTAGAAGTCTTATTCAAATCATTCATTCAAGTGCAAGTTCAAGAAAACCCATTCGAAAGACATGATATGTTTCAAGTTTCAACTTTTAGAAAACAAGTTCAACCATTCCTTAATAGGGAAAAACACATTCAACAATATCATAGATTACATATAAGGTTCGATGCGGTCTTGTTCCTACACGTGCATGACCTTGTTAAAAATCATTTTTGATTAAAAAATATGTTCTAAAATAAACATCCTTCAAAATAAGGTTTCAAACGTAGATGTACTTTAAAAGAGTGTTTACAAGATATAGGCATACCTCAAATCCCGCTAAAAAGCTATCAAACGGATTCCTCCACGGTCATAATCGTTCTAAAATATATTTTAATGATAAAGTTTTGAACTTTAGTCAATTCTGAGAGTCCCACCCTTTTTCGAAAAACTATGGCTTTTATGACCAAGAATTGTGTTCTTGAACCCTCCCCCCCCCCCCCTCCAAAAAAAGAATCACTCATGGATTCTCATCATATCTAGTACCCTATATTAGTCTAAATCCCTTCAATAACATCAGTAGAGATTAAAGATCATACCTTTATGATATTTTCCAAAGTCTCCTTCAATTCTCTTTCTTTGTTTTTTAAGAATCTAAGGGTTTGAAGGATGAACTAGTGTTGATATTTTTTAATAATCCATGTAGGAGTGTTAGAATTACTCATAAATACATGAAGTAACCTTAACTTAGTGTGGGAGGAAGAGGAGAGGAGAGAAAAATTAGACTGAAGGTTTTGTAGAAGTGAAAATAGACTTAAACTACAAAAATTCGCGTTTTAAAGTTGAGTTTTACATTTTTGGGGACCCGTTGCCCAACCAAGGCATAGGACTTTCTGGAATTGACAGCTCTATTAGGTTATGGCTGAGCATCGCCCAACCATAGCACATAACTTTCTGCCAAAAATGGAGCAGATGCACTCAATGGTCATAACTCCTTTTATGAAACTCTGATTTATCTGATCTTTATATCGTTGGAGAGGTATTTCAAAGAGTAACAACACTTATCTTTTGCGTTTTCTCAAATTCTTAACATATCTATGTGCAAACTTGTTAGAAGTTAGGCTTATTTTAAACTTAGTCGATTCTATCAAATCTTACGCACTTCACTATTCTTCTTGATCTTAAGACAAAAATTTCCACCCAAACATACTTCGATAGGACTTCGTATAACTATAACATGTCATTTTCACTCTCTTGAGGGATTCAAACTTCACCTAAATTTACGAAGAGTTACACTTATACACTTGGATCATTGTATGCTAGATTCATTCTTTACTTCTTTTAGAACAAGTGAGCCATATGGGGCGGGTAGCAAATGAACTGCTGAGCCACAAAGGCTTAGTGTAAATGGTAACTGCCAAACATGGCCTCTATGCATAGAACATCAAAGTAGACCTCTGAGGCCCAATCTATAAGGTATCAAAGGTGGGAGAAGACTCTATACTACTGTAAACTTGTGTTATTTTCTAGAGATTCTGTAAGCATACAAGCTCATAAAGAGCGTTGTACTTTGGAAAACGGCTTCCACTTATATATATGTATAGATAACTTCTTAAGAAGATATTGTGATCAATCTAGAATGATTCTAGATAGCTCAACAACATTCGGGAAGATTCAACAATGATAGCAGTTTAACATCTTATGGATGAGTCTACAAAATAGTTGCATATAAGAGCTATACATAATATAAGTATATTGATCTAAAGAAGGCTCAACATTTGGGAGTATAACACATGAATGATTACTTTCTCTTAAAATACCTAGAATGGATATATCAATATGATTCATCTTATGGTTCAATTAGCAATTAAAAAAGTGTCTTATGGTGGAAGAAGAGATCAAAGCACAAGCGAGAGGAGCTGGAATGTGGCCCAAAATCAGTCCAGGGAAGAAGCAAGTCTAGTAGCCCAAATTAGTGTTCGAGAAGCTTATTTAATGCTATGTTGACTTGATAGTTGTGCTTTAACTTATTTTGATGGTTATGCTGTAACATATTTTGTTTTGATGATTTGACAAAAATATATAAAGAACCAGATACACTAACAAGGAAGCCGATCGGATATTTGTACTTTGTTATTTCAGACTCTGGGAGAGACCAGGTAAAGGATCAGGTCCTTATTCGTACAAAGGTCAACTTTACAGCCATAAAGTTATAGCAGAAGCAACAATGGAGTTGATGTGTCCTGATGCATCCAGTCACTCTCATCTCAACTCTTCTCTGTTAGAAGAAACATATTCCAAGTAGAAGAGATACTCTTGCACAAAAAAAAAATGTAGATCTCAAGAGCAAGTCTCCAATCTCTAAAGGGTGTACAAGAACAAGGCGTTTGCAGATCCAAGGACCTGTTCTCTACAACTGAAGATGTGTTGAATTCTAGGATTGTTAGGTCTTTTGTTTTTTTGAGCTTAAATTATAAACCTACTCTTCCCAAAAAGGAAGCTGTGTGTAGGTGTCTTAAAGTCTCAAGTTTGCTACCACAAGCTCTTAAGTGGTACACTAGGCTAGTGTTAGCTTAGTTGTATTAGTGTGTGACTAAAGTTAGTCACTGTGTTGAAATTCTCAAAGGGTGCCTTTGAGTGGTACACTAGGCTGGGGTGAGTGTAGGTGTATTAGTGTGCTCGGATAGGGGTAGTCAAGTTTGAGGGTTGCAAAAGCATTGTTGTAAGGGTGAGAGATTATGGGAGTTAATTGCTAGCTTACGATAGAGTTGTAACATGAGTTGATCGGTGTAGTGGAGTTGAAATCCTACTAGGGTAGGTCTTGTTTTTTAATCCCTTGAACAAGGAGTTTTCCATGGTAAAATCGTGCCTTCTGTACTTACTACATTGCATAAAGGAACTGGTACTTAACCAGGTCCCTCTATACTGTGTTTAGTGAACGCACAGCCTATAATATGATTGACTTTAAAACTTTATTAAATAAAGTGTTTGTAGTCTTCTATGCATCTAGGAAATTTTGGCATATTTAATTTAGTTTCACCACCTTTGAAGCCTAGAATATTCTTCTAGCGCTTTTCTTTAGAGTGGCAGCCTCCATTTACTCCTATATAAAGGAGTGTTTTCTTTTTCATTATAACCTAGTTTGAATTAATATTAGCCTTGTTACTTGTAGAAACCTTTGAGGTTCTCTTTAGGTTTTTTCCCTTTTAGGTTTACCTTGAACCATATCTTGGATTCTTCAATGGTAAGATTCCTTGTTTGAGTTCCCTCCCTCCTGTTCTTCTTCTTCTTAATTGATTCAACAGCTTCTTTTACTATTAAACAAGAGTTTAAGTATCAAATTATTGAGCTTGTGTTCTTCTCTTCCAAGAATAAATCCTTCCCTCTTTCAATCTTCTAATTTTAGAGTCTTCCGCAATCCGTGTTGTTATCAGGTTGCATAAGTGGCATTTCATTCATCTTTATCCTCCATCTCACCAAATCTCATCCCAACCCCGCATAGCCCCGACCAACGGAGCTACCATATTTACCAAGACGTGTCAAATATGAAAAAGTGAACATACAAAAAATTAAGGGGATTCAACACATAATATATGTACAATAGTTTAAAAAAGTACTTAACTACAGAGTGTAATTTTTCAGCCTAGGGGTGTCGGTTGACACCCCTTGGTTGTATTTGGCTTCGCCATGCGTCCCCGACCTCCACCACCCCACATTCTTACCAGTACCCCACCTTCATTTTGTTTTCCTAGATTTTATATAAATATGTTTGAGACAATATTTTTTGTTTACTACCAAACATTAGAAAATAAGTAAGAAAACTACTTATTTTTCATGAAAACATTTTCTTTGGGAAACATTTTTTTTTCATACCAGACATACTTTAAAAGTTTCAAACACCAACATAAAAATGCTAGAGTTTTACTAGTAGGGAAGTTCTGAACTCCAGCATTATATGTTGGAATTTCACTTGTAATAGTTTACCAATATTATTTAGCTAAAAAGATACCCACATTGTTAGTTTACCCACTTGGAATTTCACTTGTAATAATTTCAAAGTAACAATGAGGTTTATATTTTTCACTTATTATTTCATTTGTTATAGTTAAAATGTATAACTAATAATTCATGTTAAGTTTATGAGAGTTTTTAGGTATTCTGTTGTATTGTGCAAATAGGATAAAAGAAAATTTTAATTGTTGATTCTCTTTGATATATTTAAGGAAAAATTATAATGTAGTGTTTACCCTCAAAATGGTAACATTTAAACTTGTATGCGGTTTAAAGGATATGTGGTTTGGTTAGTGATTAACGTAAAGTAATATGAAATAGCAAGCAATATATGAATGAGCAAAAAAGGAAAAATAGCTTTGGGCAATAAGTTATCCGTCACAGTTGGTTTGGTTCGGTTCGGGACGTACAGCTTTTATACCGAGCCAAATCCAAAAAGCTTGAGCTAAGATCTAGAATATTATAAAGTGTATCTGTTGTATCTCTCAAAAAGCTAACCTCAAAATGAGGGGAGTTCACCCCTATTTATAGTAAAAAATAGGTGGGCCTCTTAACAACCTTAAAAAGGCCCTTTAAGCAAAACCCTAAAAATCATAAAACGACACGTCGTATGGATGTCAGATATCCCGTACGGGTGGTCAGTACAAATGACGGCGTTATTGTTGGTGTGTAACTTGGCTTGTAGTGGATCCTTCGAACTTGTGCTGAGTATCTTTCCCTCGGGCTTGGAGTCTCTTCACTCTCCAACACTCCTTCTGCTTCGATGTCCCATTGAGCAGATCACCGATTTCATGGACTCTAACTCCTCTGAATGTACCCCGAGGTTTAGCCATCTCGTTTTTACTCCAACTGCCCATCTAGAAACAGCAACAATCTGCTTTGATTTTTACCGTATACAGATAGTCCCCACACTTTCCGATCCAAAGTTACCGAATAACGGGAAGTGGAATGACAACCTCTGTGCCTTCTTTTGGAAGCTTCCTTCTTGAAAACAAGCGAGAAATGAGATGTCTTATCAAGTTACATCCCTCGGACTTGGGACACGTGTCTTCTCCTGGTTGGAGGCCCTTTTAGGTGCCGAATCGTAACCGCCTCGTCTTTCCTACAAAAGGCCGACTCTTTTCATTTTTTTACCTTTCACAACTCGATCATTTTACCCCCAAAATGTTTTGCCTTGTTCTTACTTCTCTTTAGATCTTTATTCGAAAACTCTGAATCTTCAAGATTTTCTGAGAATTTTTTATTCGATATGTCAAAATCTTCTTCGTTTTCTGGAAAATTCTCTTTAAATCTTCATAGCTTCATATATTGACCTTCAAATCTTCATAGCTTCATATATTGACCTTCAAATCTTCATAACTTTTTATTCTGACCTTCAAACCTTCATAACTTCATACTTTAATTTTCAAACCTTTGTAACTTCATACTCTGATCTTCAAAACTTCAAAGAGATCTTTAAATCTCCATAAAATTCTTCAAACCTTTAAAATGGCAACAAACCCCGGCTCTACTTCAAAGGACATTTCCTCTATTTCTTCTTCATCTCCGGATGTCGAGGTCGTTGCTAGTACCGAGGTCGATACTCAAGACAATTTCTTTGAACCCCAAGCTCGGGACATAATACGTTTGAGCTATCATTTCAATAATGAGTTCATTGTCGAGATGGCCATAAAAAAGGCCGATAGAGGTTACGACGTCAGGCGTTATCCTACGTCGATTAAAGCGACGGGCCTTCCTAGACTCCAAACTAACTGTGGTTGGGACAATCCCCCTTTAGAGATCATTGTCCCTGGTGATGATGATAAAGTTACCAACTTCAAGGAGGGGTATTCAAATGTCTACACTTACCATTTTACCTTTAAGCTCAACCCTCCGATAGAATAGGTCATCCTCGATAGGTGCCGGACATATAATCTGTGCCTTGCGCAAATTGGTCAAAATGTTTGGAGGATCGTAACTTGCCTCCGCTTTCTAGCAAACAATGTGAAAGCGGAATTCACTCTGCACCATTTGTTCTGGCTATACTGCCCGAGGGTTTTTCGTGGCGGAGTAATAAAGTTTGCCAAATAAGGAAAGAACACCATACTTTCCAGCATCGATGAGAATAGAGATCGAGGCTGGTATGAGAGTTTTGTTCGGGTTAGAACCGTAGATATCATACCAGCAGCATTCATACCCTTCCCCGAGCAGCAGAAGGACAAACGTAAGTTTCTCAGAGCTTATTTTTGTTTTCGTACACTTCCAACCGTTCCTCTAACTATTTCGATATTCCAGCCATAGCTTGGGTTTCGGACACAATAACTCATTTCCACGGTGGGGTGGAGAGTATTATAAATCAACACCCGCACCAGCAGCGGACATGGAAAGATCTATCTCGAGATAGGTGGGTAGCGCAAAACCATGGTAAGTATTTTTCCCTCTTCATCTGCTTCGCGTTCTTCCTTATATTCATCTTCCTTCCTAACTGATAGTATTTATTTTCAGGTTTGGCGAGGGGTTCCTCGATCCCTAGGCCCGAACCAAAAAAGGCTTCCCATGCACCGGACTTTGAGTTTGACCCTTTAAGCTTTACTCAAGTCATCGCTAAGGCAGAAAAGAAGAAAAGGAAAGACAAATCATCCAAGCCCCCGAAACCATCATCAGTGGGCCACAAAAGGAAAAAAAACTCTAAAGGTGCTACAAGTGCATCTGGTGTTCGGGAATTAAAAGATCTCCCTGAAGATAATTTTTAGGTCGCGCGAGTTAGCCCTAACTCCGCCATTGCTGCTGCTACTGCGGAAAGAACTACTTCGATTGAGGTCCCGGAGGGAAGCATCGCAGCCGATCTGGCCGGTTCCACCACAGATGTGAGAGCTGAGAACCCTTCAGTCCCATTAATAGATTTTCCTCATACTGGGTCCTTTTAAGGGCTGTTGAGATGATCGAGTTTGGGGATCACACCTCGCCCGAGGCGGAGCCTATGGCCAAGAGGGCTAGGCAAGCCGAAACAACTTCTTCTCCCCCTCTTGCTCAAGCTTCAGAGCAGGAGAGTTTTGAGCATATGTTCTCTGAAGACGGGACTACTAATATCCTACTACAATGGCGGATGCTTTCGGGTTTTGCCACCATGCCATTCCATAGGTATCGAGGAGGGTTGCTCGAATCACAAAATCTAGTTTGAGATCTCGTCTTATATATATCTTCCCAGCTCCATGTGTATACCTAAGGAAGACTAGTGTTATATCCCGTACTTCATACATTCGGATAATTCGAGAAAGTCGTGGCAAGATAAGGACAAGGTCATTTTCAAGAATTATTTTAATGTACAAGTTGTTAGGTGAATATTATTTATGACTATTATTAGTATGAAAATACTGTGAGAGGCTAAGGGTAAAAAGAGAAATTCGCAAAATGGTTTATGGAAATAATGTGGAAGGCTAGGGGTAAAATGGTAATATTGAGGAAAGTCGAGGGGAAAAACGGGAATTTTATCAAAGGAGTTCATGAAGGTTCCAAAAGGGCCATATTGGCCATGTGAAGAAAAATAAGGGGAAAGGATGACAAAATAAGTCATCTTTTATTTGGGAAAAATTCAAGAAAAAGAAAAAGAAAAATATAGAAAAGTGTAGAGAGGGGCATGTGCCCCTCACATGCTTGTGAAGAATATATATATATATATATGCTCATTCATCTTCTAACATAAGAAAAACTTGGAAAAAAAAAGAAGAAGAGAGCAAGAACAAGCATAGGCCATTCGGCCAAGCTCTTTAATTTTGCCCTTGAGATTTTGTTCCAAAAATTATTATCTTGTGGTATTCCAACTAATTCAAGGATGCACTTCAACATGGTATAGTTATTGAAGCAAGACTCTCTCTCTTGGTTGCAAGTTGACAACTTAGCCAAGTGGAGAAAATGAGAAGAGAAGGTAAGAATTCAATCTTCTTCTATGTATTATGGATGCTTGTGAACGTTGTGGTATGTGGAAATGGATGAAATTCATGGAAATATGGATGTTGGCATAGTGGCCGTGTGTGCATGTATGTAGACGTGCATGTATGTGTGTAGGAGTAGTGATTCAATCATCTTATTTAAGTGTTTTGGTTGTAGTTGTTGTGGACTCTATATTGGCAATGAAAGTTTGATGATTTTGGTTAAGGTTGTGAATGTTGGTGGGTTGGTCGTGTGGTATATATGTTGTGTAGGAAAGATGAATAAATTTCTATGTAGTAATTTGATTGTTGTTGATGTGTATTCTATGACGAAAATGAGAATTTGAAGGTTTAAATTGATGTTGGAATTGTTATGGGCTGATTTGGAAGTGAATATAATGTTAGTGTCGTTTCTCTATTTATGAGTATAATGTTGCTAATGTGTGTATTGTTGAGGAAGTTTATGAATTTGGAGGATAAAAATGTGTTGGTGATATTGTTTGTTGAAGTTGGAGGATTCGGGTGGTATGGGATCGTTATGAATATTGTAAGTATTGTTGGAATAATTGTTGGTATTGTCGTTGTTGATTTGTTGGCCGAGTTCCATTCTCGGATTTTCTGTGATATCGTTGGCGAGATAGAATCTCGGGGATGGTGCATTTACGGGGAAATCTTGCCGAAATTTTAATGAGAATATAAGTGGATTTATTTGAAAGATTAAGACAAGTATTGATTAAGATTGAATCCTTAAAGCTTTATGATTAATATTTGGTAAATGTGACCATTTGTAGATTTTGGAGAAAACGGGATTGAATTTGGAAAAGCTTAAGAAGCGGAAAAGGTATGTAAGGCTTACCCTTTCTTTCTCTTGGCATGTCCTAGATATGATAGGCTATGATTTGACCTCGGGGACAACTCTACTCTTAGAAATCCGAGCTTATATGTATCCCTTTTTCATTCGGTAGAATTGAACTAAATAACTTACACTGGTTGTAAAAGTTGTTCAAACACCTAGAACTTTTGAAAAATGAAAGGAATGCCTTGAAATCTTTGAGGACTATCACGAATGATATTATGAAGTGTAAAATACGTTTTTATGTTCGTTACCCATTTGACCCGAGGTGGGCCCACAATCCCCGACCTTTAATGTATTGTTCTATTTGCCTTATTTCCGTAAGATAATTAATGAAAACCTTTGGCTATTGTTCCGAATTTGATATAAGTACTTGGTAACTCGGATATAAGTATTACGGTTCGGCTATTCGATATAAATGCTTCGGTACGAATGATCGATTTAAATATTTTGATATAAGCATTCCGTAAATGGAAATATTCTAATATAATATATATATATATATAATATATTATATATATATATATATATATATATATATATATATATATGTTACGACATAAGTATTTTGATCTAAGTATTCGGGATATAAGCATTCCGACATGATAACTCCGATATGAGTATTCGGTATGAACGTCCCGATATAAATATTCCGCTATGTGTATTCATCGGGATATGAGTCGTCGATCCGAGTATCCCAATATGAGTGTGCTCTCTGTAAGCCTAATATTCTTCGTGTACGATCTCGAATCGCTTAAAAAGTCCAAAGAGGTTTACGTATTTCAAACGCTCATGACTTCCCGATACTAACTGGAAGAAATCGAAATTCGTTTATGATCGAGCCTCGAATATCGGTAAGTGTACGTATTCATCGAGTCCGGATTTATGTGCATATGGTTTCTCACGACTCGCTCGTGCATGGCTCAATGCATCTTTCAACGCAGTCCGGGCCGGGCATAACTGTTATGTTCTTGCGCGTACTCCATGGTATGATTCCGATTCGCGTCCCTCGCCGGGTTACGTTCTCGTGCGCATTCTTTTGCATTGTTCACCGCGTCCCTCGTACTTGAGGGCCGGGACATGTTTTATCACATGATATTTATGATTTGATGGTATGGGGACGGTGGCCGGGATGGCATATTATTCACGTTTCATGCCGGCGGTGAGCGTCCGTACTTATGTATATTTGGTTGTTACATGATTTTGACACGCATGTTCCATATTACCGGAGTCCACTTAACAAAGGGCTCTGGTATCGTTATTTGCATATGCTTATGATAATATATGATTTTGTATGCATAATGAGGGGTCGGTCCGAAAATAAGCATCTAAGATATTCTGTGACAATGGCATATTAATGAATTGGACAATGGTGATTTTTTTATGTACTCCGACTAGCGTGATCGATTTTGTAATCGGTTTAAAATCCATATTCAAATCATTAATCAATTTTGATGAGGTTCTTATCAAACCTTTTATTATGCCTCCCGATATTCATAATTGATTACGAATGTCCGGATATATCTGGGCATGTCCCTCACACACACGGAACCTTGCGGTATTTTTTTAAGTTGAAGTCCGTTTGAAAAAAGATATGAATTTGTCCGAAATATTCGTACGTTAGCTACACAATCAATTATGATGATAAATATTAGAGTTTTGCTCGATTACGGGTATGTTCAATATTCTTTATCACATTCGATATTTCTTCGATACATAATCTTATCGAATTTCCTAAGATTCGTACGATGGAGTCTCGAATTCTCACAATCTATGTTGGACGTGTGACATCTAATCCATGGTGCGCTCTGTATTTTACGTTTGGACCTCTTCGGACATGCGATCTATGATTGTAAAATAAACATTTTAGTACTTTGGACCACTAAGCGTATGATGCTTTACCCGTACTCCTTCGGTATATGGGACGGGTATGTCCGGTTTGTGTGTCGAAAATAAGCGTTCGGTATTTTGAGTAATGTACTTATCTTTTGGTCTTTATTTGTTTTTCGATTCATGGTTACGATTTCGTATTGCATGCCTTACATGCTCGGATTTTTACATTTTCGTCCTTACCCCCCGTCACTTCGGGGGCTGCGTTTCATGCTGTTACACCCCGCGGTACTCCCAAGAATGATGATTCGCCGGTTAATCGAGTTATAAAAGATGTTCCTTAAGTATCCCAAGGTGATGGTAACCTAAAGGCAATCCATTTTATGAGTGCTCCGAGAGTGTTGCCCTTTTTAGTTTGTATGATATGCTTTATACGGATGGATGTTAGAGACTTTGCGACGAGCGTCGTGGGTATTGATTGTCGATGTTAGAGACAGTGTATGGATTGACGGCCATAAGAGGATGTCGATATAAACAAAATGTCGGTCTCGTTTTTTTTAGCCCATATTTTTGGAGGCATATGTATATGAGTTTTGCATAATTATAAATTTGTTCGATTTAAAGGCTACGACAAAGAATATTTCGAAAAAATTTACTATGTATTTTATTTTATTTGATTTAAAAAAGTTTGGCGTGACTTTGTATGCGGTAAGAGTAGGAGGAGTTCGCTCGGCCCTAAGTAAGGGTCGGGTGCCCATCATATCCTAATAAGTTTTGTTCGGGTGTGACAACTAAAGGTAGGTAAAATGGCTTTTTTTCACGAATTAGATGTTTTATCCTACGATTTGGAGTCGGTATACCCGTTTATCTTTCCATATTTCAATGCTTCGTAAATGATGGTAGAGATCTCGAATTGGCAATGTCTCCGATTTATAGGCACCGTTAAGTTCCGTTCCAATCGGGTAAATATTCTGTGCAAGTGACGAAATTTAAATTGACTTGTTGACTCGGTGACCATTGTCATATTAGATAATTATTTTTGAGTCAAGTACGAGGGCTTTAGAAACAAAGAAGTGGGGAGAAGTTCGGTTAAAGTTTCTGTGGAGGAATAATAACCTAGGCTCAACATATATGCTTATTTAACGGAATCCTTAATGGGATTATCGATCCTTCGATGACATGGGAAGTGGAAGAGATCATGAAATCCAAAAAATGACCTTGCTTATTTTTGGGTACGATATAGACCGAAGAATAAGGTCTTTGGCAGATGAGACAAAAAGGCAAGATCGTAAGGTATGTATGTTTTCTCTTTATGATTTAGGTCGTGTGTGGCCAAATTCTATTGCTTATTATGTTGTGGCCGCAAGGCATTGTTATTATGGGTTGTTGTGACATAGATGGTAGTCTAAATTCGTCATAGGGAAACTTGAAGTTTGCACGAAAAAACTTTTTATAGGATTCCAGTACTTAATATTCGAGGACGAATGTTCTTAAGTGAGCTAAGAATGTTACACCTCGAAAAAAAAATTGTTAATGCGTAGTGAATAGAATGACGAAGGACACGAAGTATACGGTGTTGTAATAAGTAAGGAATGACATTTGATGACCCTAAGTGAGATTTTAAAGACATTCGATGTTAGACGAGAAAGTTTGCCAAGAGAAGGCAAGGCATACGATAAGTATCGGAAGAGATTTACGAGTAACAAGTTAATGATGATTTAATGATGCTTTGGAGAAGAGTTATAACGTCCCTTAGATTGATAATGAGGTGATAAACAAGTGTCAAGAAGGTTCCATAAGGATTGGAGATCAAACGAGTCGACGAGAACAAGTTCGGAATAACTGAGCATTATACGGCCAAACATACTGGCCGTATAAAACATACGGACCGTATGTTCAGCCGTACTTTCAGGTCCCTCTTTGAGGCCCCTCTCTGGACCAAATCTACGGCCAGACATACGGTCAGTATAAATTATACGGACCGTATGTTGGTCCGTAGAAGTTGGTCGGGTCAGATTTGAGTTATTTAATAAGGATTCAAGTTTCATTTTATTTCATTTCCATTTCACTCCACTTCTCTCTAAAACATCTCTCTACATTTCTCCCACAATATTTCAAGAGAAATTAGTGTTCAACTTCATCAAACCAAGTGAATCAAGTATAAGAAACCCATTAAAGTTCATCTAAGATAAGAATCCAAGTGAAGGTAAAACTAGGGTTTTGCTCAAGTGAAGTGTTTGCATCCAAGGTTCATTCCTACACCATCTAAGGTAAGTTTTATGATATTTCCATGTTGTTTAAGGTATTTGAAAGTTGAAACACTTGGATTGTAAAAGGATATAGAAAATGGGTCATGAATGTGGGAATAGTGTCACTTTTGAGTAAATGTTTGGATTGAGTCATGATTCTTGATACATTATGATTATAATCATGTTATAAATGATATTGAGAACATGGAATAGACATCATATATGAATGAACGTAATCGTGTGATATGACCATGAATATGGATGATTGGAAGTGAATTGAGAAGTAAGGATAATGTAGGTGAATAAAGGCTATTGTTATGATGTTGTGAATGTTAGTATTGATGTTTGGGAGTTGATATATGATATGGAGGAAGTTGTATAAATAAAGGAGATGCTGTCCAATTTTCTCTAGCTTTAGTCATGTATGCTAAGTCATCGATTTCCAAATGTTAGTATGTACTCTAAATGAAGGTAGAAACGTGAGCATTGAAGAAGAACGTGCAAGTGATAGAATAGTTGAACGGAAAGGTATGTAAGGCTAACCCTTCTTTCATAAGGCATGGTTCTTTGGCCAAATATCTATCCTTCTATGAGCCTATGATATTCTCCAATGATCCTATCTCTAAAAGCTACTAAGCTTATGATTCTCGATATGATACGATTGTACTAAGTTCCTTATATGACGAGTAATCCTTTAAGGATAGATGT
Organism: Lycium ferocissimum; assembly: GCF_029784015.1. Classification (NCBI taxonomy): domain Eukaryota; kingdom Viridiplantae; phylum Streptophyta; class Magnoliopsida; order Solanales; family Solanaceae; genus Lycium; species Lycium ferocissimum. The sequence goes on from NC_081349.1 coordinate 68,769,735, forward strand.
AATGAACGACGATAGTAATGATGCTAAAGATGCTTATGAGCTTATATGTATATGTGCCTATGTGTGGCTACTATGAAACCCCGAGCTTATATGGGTATAGATATGATATATATATATATATATATATATATAATGCGCGCTACCACTACGGTTGGGTATATATAACCACGAGCCTTGGTAGGGCCGGGTATGTATGACAATGAGCCTTGGTAGGGCCGGGTATGTGAAACCGAACCTTCGTGGTCGGGTATGCTATATAAATGCTATGTATATGACATCAATATGAGTACGAATATGCTAAGTATATGTAAAGGCTATATATATATATATATGCAATGTAAATGATATGAATATGAGTATGAATGGAAATATGAATACGAATACGAAAATGGATACGAAAGGTAAATGAGTACGGATACGTATACGGATACGGATATGGATGTATGTACACGGATACGCAATAGAAATGGAATGTCCCTATGAAAAGCAAGTAAGTGCTATGATGATGATACTATTATCTCCCATCCTATGCTATTTCATATGTTGTCTATTATGCTTCATATTGATGTTGATCATGCTTTACATACTCGGTACATTCTTCGTGCGACGTCCTTTTGTTTGTGGACGATGCGTCATGCCGCGGTGGCTAGGGAGACGACTTGAACCATAGCTATATTTCTCAGGGACTACGTAGCAGAGCTCCATTTCATTCGGAGCTACAGCTTTTGGTATAGATTCTTTTGTGTATATATTTATGGGCACGGCGGGGTCCTGTCCCGCCTATATGATATGATATACCCTTCTTAGAGGCTCGTAGACATGTGTATATGGTTAGATGTGTTTGGCCTTGTCGGCCTATATTTTGGGATATTATTTTGTTAGCCTCGTCGGCTTATGTACATTTATATGGGCATAGTTGTTAATGATGATATAGATGTGTTGTTGCCCAATGGGATTAATATGAATGATGAATGAAAGTATGATTTAGCTATGTGGCTCACCTAGATGTGATGTGAAAGTATGTTAAGAGGTGCCCGGGTGGGTTAGCACCGGGTGCCCGTCGCGGCCCTCCGGTTGGGTCGTGACAAAAGTGGTATCAGAGCAATTCGGTCCTAGGGTGTGTCTACGAGCCGTGTCCAGTAGAGTCTTGGTTATGGGTGTGTTGCGCGCCACACTTATAAACAAGAAGGCTGCGGGCATTTTTTAGGAATGAATGACCTTCTTTCTTCATAAGAATCGTGCGATAGAGCTATGATATAAGAACTTCTTGTTCCTTAACCGTGTGTTATGTATTTCAGAAATGCCTGTAAAGAGAAAGGCTACAGTGGCCCAAAAGGGAAAGACGGTGGCAGAAAAGCGGGCTGAAAGAGCACCGCCACAGGTAGTAGAGGAAAGTGAGTCCCTGAGTGCGGCTCAATCTCAGTCCTCTCGTTCAGTACCTATTTTAGAGGAGCGTGAGGGAGCCTCAGCCCCAGCTCCAGCACCTTCGGTTCCTCCACCGGATGCTTCAGGCCAAGATGTAAAAGAGGCCATTCATTTGCTTACTCAATTGGTTGCTGCCCAGACTCAGCGGCAAAGTACAGGGCAAGGTGATAGGGCTGTTAGTGCAAGGGCCCGTGATTTCATTAGTTTGAACCCTCCGAAATTCTTTGGATCAAAGCCGGATGAGGACCCTCAGAATTTTATTGATGGTATGTTGAGGACGCTTCGGTTGATACATGCTTCGGACACCGAATCGGTGGAGTTAGCGTCCTATAGATTGAGGGATGTTGCGGTTCATTGGTATACGGTTTGGATGGCTTCACGGGGAGCCAATGCACCTCCTTCGGTATGGCAAGAATTTGTAGATGCATTTCTCCGACATTATTTGCCTCCGAAAGTTCGGCGAGCTAGAGCCGATAAGTTCTTGAATTTGAGGCAAGGAAGCATGAGTGCTTTAGAGTATAGTCTCCGCTTCAATTCTTTGGCTAGGTATGCTTCGGCCATGGTAGCGGATATGGGTGACCGAGTGCACCGATTTGTGAAAGGCCTAGGGCCACATTTGATGGATAGGTGCTTGGCTGCGTCCCTTCAGGACAATATGGATATTTCATGCATTCAGGCCCATGCTCAGAATTTAGAGAAAAGTCTACAACAACAAAGAAGTGAGCGTGAGCATGATAGAGGGCATAACAAGAGGGCTAGATCTTCGGGTCCGATGAGTGAGTATAGAGGCGGGCACAGACAGTAGTTTTCGAGGCATTCAGGCCATTCTATGATTAGTGCGCCTCCACGATTTTCAGGCCAGAGATTTGATAGATCTACTCATCCCGGGCCGAGTCAGAGCTTTTCGGGATCTCAGTTCAGAGGTGATTCGGGTCAGGCGAGGCGACCCATACCCCGATGTTCCCAGTGTGGGAAGTTACATTCGGGTCTGTGCTGATTGGGTTCAGAGTTTTGCTATTCATGTGGTCGGCCAGGCCATATTATACGTGATTGCCCCTCAGTTGGTGGTAGAGGTAGGACCCAGCCTTCAGGGTCGATAGCGAATCTTCATCATCTATACGCCCTATGGGGCCAGGTTCACATGCGCCAGTCGGCCATGGTAGAGGCAGAGGGAGAGTCCCCTATTCTAGCGGTCCTCAGCACCGTATTTATGCTTTGGCTGGACGCCAAGATCTTGAGTCTTCTCCTGATGTTGTCACAGGTATATTATCGGTATTTTCTCATGATGTATACGCTTTGATAGATCCGGGCCCCACCTTGTCATATGTTACTCCGTATATTGCGGGTCGGTTTAGAATTAAACGGAGTCGATCAAACCTTTTGAGGTGTCTACACCCGTTGGTGAATCGGTAATAGCTAGCCGAGTATATAGAAATTGTGTAATTGTGATTTGTGATCATCGTACTATGATTGACTTGCATGAGTTAAAAATGGTGGATTTTGATGTTATTATGGGCATGGATTGGTTGGCTTCTTGCTATGCCAATGTTGATTGTAGAATGAAAATGGTTCGTTTCCAGTTTCGGAGAACCGGTTTAGAATGGAAAGAAAATACGGCGTCACCAAAGGTAGGTTTATTTCCTATCTAAAGGCAAGGAAAATGATCACAAAAGGTTGCATTTATCATCTAGTTCGGGTTCAAGATGTAGAAGCCAAACCGCCGACTCTTCGATCGATTCCGTAGTGAATGAATTTTCGGATGTGTTCCGGAAGAGCTCCGGAGTCTTCCTCCCGAGCGGGAGATTGATTTTGCTATTAATGTGTTGCCAGACACCAAGCCTATATCTATTCCTCCTTATAGAATGGCTCCCGCATAATTGAAAGAGTTGAAGGAGCAATTGAAAGACTTGCTTGAGAAAGGCTTTATTAGGCCTAGTTCATCCCCGTGGGGAGCACCCGTATTGTTTGTCTGAAAGAAAGATGGCTCCTTGAGAATGTGCATTGATTATCGGCAATTGAATAAGGTGACGATTAAGAATAAATATCCTCTTCTGAGGATTGATGACTTATTTGATCAATTACAAGGTGCCAAATGGTTTTCAAAGATAGATTTGAGATTCGGGTATCATCAAGTGAGAGTTAGGGAGAAAGATATCCCTAAGACAGCCTTCAGAACAAGATATGGCCATTTTGAGTTCCGGGTAATGTCATTTGGGCTAACTAATGCACCGGCAGTGTTTATGAATTTGATGAACGATGTGTTCAGGCCCTTCCTAGATTTGTTTGTGATTGTATTCATCGATGACATCTTGGTGTATTCTAGATCCGAGGCAGAACATGCGGATCATTTGCGTACTGTCCTTAGAGTTCTTCAAACTCGAGAGTTGTTTGCAAAATTTTCTAAGTGTGAGTTTTGGTTGAACTCAGTGACATTTTTGGGGCACATTGTTTCAGCCGATGGTATTCGGGTAGATAGCCAAAAGATTGAGGCATGAAGACTTGGCCAAGGCCACGAACTCCTACGGAGGTTCGTAGCTTTACGGGCTTAGCGAGGTTATTACGGGAGATTTGTTGAAGATTTTTCTTCTATTTACGCACCACTCACAAAGGCGACCCGAAAATCGGCTAAGTTTCAATGGACGGATGCTTGTGAACGTAGTTTCTAAGAGCTAAAAGATAGATTGACTTGCACCAGTCCTGACACTTCCAGAGGGATTGGAAGGTTATGTTGTTTATTGCGATGCTTCAGGCATTGGGCTAGGATGTGTATTGATGCAACATGGTAAGGTGATTGCGTATGCTTCAAGGCAATTACGAAAACATGAAAAGAATTATCCAACCCACGATCTTGAATTGGCTACGGTGATTCATGCATTAAAGATGTAGAGACATTATTTATATGGTGTCCATGATGATATTTACACAGATCATAAGAGCCTTCAGTATATCTTCAAGCAGAAAGAGTTGAATTTGCGGCAACGACGATGGTTGGAATTGCTAAAAGATTATGATGTTGACATTCTATATCACCCCGGAAAGGCAAATGTTGTGGCTGATGCTCTTAGCCGCAGATCTATGGGAAGTTTGTGTGATGTACAACCAGAGAAAAGAGAAATGGCTCGTGAGCTCCAGCAGTTAGCTAGCCTAGGAGTTCGAGTAGTGGACTCAGGTAGCAGGGGAACTACCATTCAGAATTCAGCAGTCTTGTCGCTGGTAGTGGAAGTGAAGGAGAGACAATACGAAGATTCCATGCTAATGCATTACAGAGATACACTCCCTCAGAAGGAGAAATCATCATTTGAGATCTCAAGAGACGGAGTTCTCTAATGCCGAGGTAGATTATGTGTTCCTGATGTGGCGTGTTTACGCCACCAAATATTGAGAGAAGCTCATTGTTCCCATTATTCTATCCACCCCGGAGCAACGAAAATGTATCATGATCTTAAGTCTATGTATTGGTGGAATGGGATGAAGAAAGATATAGCGAAATTTGTAACTCAATGTCCCAATTGTCAACAAGTGAAAATCGTGCACCAAAAGCAGAGTGGATTGTTGCAAGCTATAGAAATCCCAACTTGGAAGTGGAAAGTAATTAACATGGACTTCATTACAGGCTTACCCCGTTCTCGACGTAAGTATGATTCCATATGGGTGATTGTGGATAGACTCACGAAGTCAGCTCATTTCTTACCAGTCAGAACTACGTATGTGGAAACAGAGTATGCAAAGCTTTATGTTAAAGAGATAGTGCGACTTTATGGTGTCCCAGTATCTATTATCTTAGACAGAGGAACCCAGTTTACAGCTAATTTCTTGAAGTCCTTCCAAGAGGGTTTGGGGACTCATGTGAGTCTTAGCACTGCATTTCATCCACAGAGGCGATGGACAAGCTGAACGTACCATTCAGACTCTTGAGGATATGTTACGGGCATGTATGTTAGATTTTGGAGGTAATTGGGATGATCACTTACCACTCATTGAGTTTGCTTACAATAATAGTTATCATTCTAGCATCCAAATGGCACCGTATGAGGCTTTATATGGGCGAAAGTGTAGATCCCCAATTGGGTGGTTTGAAATAGGAGAGACTAAATTGATAGGGCCAGACTTGGTCCAGCAAGCCATAGAGAAAGTTAAGTTCATACAAGATCGGTTGTTAGCAGCCCAAAGTCGTCAAAAGTCCTATGCGGATAATCGTCGAAGGGACTTAGAGTTTCAAGTCAAAGATTGGGTATTCTTAAAAGTGTCGCCAATGAAGGGCGTTATGAGATTTGGCAAAAAAGGGAAGCTTAGTCCACGGTACATTGGGCCTTATGAAATTGTGCGCAAAGTAGGCAAAGTGGCTTACGAATTAGATCTACCTCCTGATTTAGAGTCAGTTCACCCAGTTTTCCATATTTCAATGCTTCGTAAATGTGTTGGAGATCCTACTAGGATCGTGCCAGTAAATGATATGCAAGTGACGGAAAAGTTGACTTATGAAGAGGTGCCCATTGCCATATTAGATAGGCAAGTACGGAGGCTTAGAAACAAAGAGGTGGCCTCAGTTAAAGTTTTGTGGAGGAATAATAACCGAGAAGAGATGACATGGGAAGCGGAAGAGATCATGAAATCCAAATACCCGCATCTATTTCAGCCCCCGGAAGAGGGGCAAGATGAGACATCAAGATCGTAAGGTATGTATGTTTTTCTCTTTATGTATTTAGGTTGTGTGTGGCCAAATTCTATTGCTATATGGCCCTGTGAGGCATTGTTATTATGGGTTGTTGTGACAGGATGGTAGTGCCATATTATAGGGGAAACTCTGGCGAAATTTTTATAGGATTCCCGAGTACTTAACATTCGAGGACGAATGTTCTTAAGGGGGGAAGAATGTTACACCTCGAAAAAAAATTTGTTGATGCGTAGCGAATAGACTAACGAAGGACACGAAGTATACGGTTTTGTAAAAAGTAAGGAATGATATTTGATGACCCTAAGGGAGATTTTAATGGCATTCGATGTTAGACGAGAAAGAGTGCCAAGAGAAGGCAAGGCATACGATAAGTATCGGAAGAGATTTACGAGTAACAAGTTAATGACGATTTAACGATGCTTTGGAGAAGAGTTATAACATCCCTTAGATTGATAATGAGGTGATAAACAAGTGTCAAGAAGGTTCCATAAGGATTGGAGATCAAACGAGTCGACGAGAACGAGTTCGGATTGACTGGGCATTATACGGCCAAACATATTGGCCGTATAAAACATACGGACCGTATGTTCAGCCGTACATTCAGCCCAGATTGTCACCCCTCTGGACCAAATCTACGGCCAGACATACGGTCAGTATAAATTATACGGACCGTATGTTGGTCCGTAGAAGTTGGTCGGGTCAGAATTGAGTTATTTAATAAGGATCCAAGTTTCATTTTATTTCATTTCCACTTCACTCCACTTCTCTCTAAAACATCTCTCTACATTTCTCCCACAATATTTCAAGAGAAATTAGTGTTCAACTTCATCAAAACAAGTGAATCAGGTATAAGAAACCCATTAAAGTTCATCCAAGACAAAAATCTAAGTGAAGGTGAAACTAGGGTTTTGCTCAAGTGAGGTGTTCGCACCGAAGGTTAATTCCTACACCATCTACGGTATGTTTTTTGACATTTCCATATTGTTTAAAGTATTTGAAAGGTGAAACACTTGGATTGTAGAAGGAAATAGAAAATGGGTCATAAATATGGGAATAGTGTCACTTTTCAGTAAATGTTTGGATTGGGTCATGATTCATGACGCATTATGATTATAATCATGTTATAAATGATATTGAAAGCATGGAATAGACATTGTATAGGAATGGACGTAATCGTGTGATATGACCATGAATGTGAATGATTGGAAGTGAATTGAGAAGTAAGGACAATGTAGGTAAATAAAGGCTATTGTTATGATGTTGTGAATGTTAGTATTGATGTTTGGGAGTTGATATATGATATGGGAGAAGTTGCATAAATAAGTGAGATGCTGTCCAATTTTCTCTTGCTTTAGTCATGAATGCTACGCTATCGATTCTCTAATGTTAGTATGCACTCTAATGAAGGTAGAAATGTGGGCATTGAAGAAGAACATGCAAGTGATAGAATAGTTGAACGGAAAGGTATGTAAGGCTAACCCTTCTTTCATAAGGCATGGTTCTTTGGCCAAATATCTATCCTTCCATGAGCCTACGATATTCTTCAATGATCTTATCTCTAAAGGCTACTAAGCTTATGATTCTCGATATGATACGATTGCACCAAGTTCCATATATGACGAGTAATCCTTTAAGGATAGATGTAATGAACGACGATAGTAATAATGCTAAAGAATGCTTATGAGCTTATACGTGCCTATGTGTGGCTACTATGAAACCCCGAGCTTATATGGCTGGGTAGAAGGTATAGATATGAATATATATATATATATATTGTTATATCTCGCATTTTGTACGTCGGAATATTTTAAGTTAGTTGCGACAAGTTAAAGACGAGGCTATTTTTCCGACTTTGTTTTAAGACATAAGTTGCTTATGAATTTTGTTGGATGGAAATATTAAGGAATTTGGGGTTAAAAGTGAATTATGGAAAGTTAGACATTTCATGAAAATTTGGGGCCAAAAGTGAAGTTTTGAAAATTTTAATTCATGAAAAAAATAACCATGTGGCCATGCACATGACTTGTGGGCCATAGGCCACATGTGTGAAGAATATATGTAATATTAGATGACTTATTAAGTCATCTTCATCATTTTCATTTCTTGGAAATTTCTAGAAAATTGGAGAAAAAGGAAAACAAAAAACAAAAAAAAAGAGAAAAGGGGTGCACATGACCGGCCATGTGCCATGAAATATATATATATATATATATATATATATATATATGTGTATGATGACTAAATAAGACACAAGTCATCATTTACACTCAAGGAAAAATCAAGAAACTTGGTGAGAAAAGAAAAAGAAAGCACAAGAGAGAGCCACGGCCAAGGGCTGGCCGAGACTTTCCCCTCCAATTTGATCATGAAAAATTATTTTCTCCTTGTTTCTCTACTAATTGGGAGGCCCTCGTCAACGTGGAGTAGTTGTTGGAACAAGGAAATCACTCGTTGTTGCTACGACCACTTCTAGCCGAGAAGAGTAGTTGAAGGGAAAAGGTAAGGATTTCATCTTCCTTCATGTGTTGTTGGTGATTGGTACGTGTGGTGATATATGGAAATGAATGAATTTCATAAAAATATGGTGTTGTGTGTGCTTGGCCGTGTATGTATAGGGTTATGTAGGAGTGAAGAATTAATCTTATTTAGTGTTTTGGTTATTGTTGTTATGTATTTTATGAAGGTAATGAGAGTTTAATGGTTCATGTTGAAGGTGAAATTGTTGTGGGCTGTTTTGGAGATTAATATGATTTTAATGTAGATTCTTGTGTTCGTGAGAATGATGATCGTTAGCATGCGGATTGTTGACATAGTTTATGAATTTGGAAGAAAGAATTGTGTTGGTGATGTCTTGTTGAATTGGAATGATTTCGGGTAAGGTGGTGCATTGGATTGGCTTGTTTGATCATTGAGCGAATTATTTGAAATGTTCTTGAATATTAGTTGAATGATCTTGGATTGGTACTTGAACTTGTGAGCGTTGATGTTAATTTGAAAGTATGTAGTTGAATTAAATGTAATGGAATGTCGTCGAATTATATGAAGGGAGTTAATAATGTTAGAATGCGTCGGGATTGATTATTGATATTGTTATTATGTTTTGTTGGTATTGTTGATAATGATTTGGCCAAGTTAAATTCTCGGGGATGTCCAATTTATAGGGGAGATCTTTATGAAATTTCGTAGGAAAAGTAATGGATTGGAATTGGATTCTTCCATGTTTATGACTAATATTCGATATCTTGATGTTGTGTAGACATTGGAGAGTCGGGACTTGAGTTGGAGTAGCTTAGGAAGCGGCTAAGGTATGTAAAGCTCAACCTTTCCTTCTTTGGCATGTCTTAGTTGAACGTAAGTTATGACACGAATCTCGAGGTAATTCTATTCTGGTGATCCGAGTATGTTTATGATCCATACTTGTTTCTTGATATTCATATTCTTAATGTAGTCAAATTATGGTCATCATGTTTTCGCATAAGTGGATTTCAAAGATTGCATAAAAGTTTGTTCTCAAAAGGGTTTGTTTCCTAAACGATTCGAAACTACGAACGTCCGTAACTTTTGCGAAAGGCTCGGATCGCCTCGATTTGTTCGTAGAAAGTTCTAAGGTGAATAAAGTTTGTAACTTTCCGAGGCGGACTCGGATTGGTTTAGCATACGGCTATGATCCCTATGGTTTATTAATACGTTTATGATATATGCTATGTTTCCGAATAACATCCGAAAGATATTTGATTTAACTACGGTCCGATTTTCAAATGACATTCCGGTTAGACCACTTCATTGAGTACGCGTGATTATGATTTTATATGCATATGGTTTCTCATATGCTACCTCGTGCAAGCTCAATATGTCTTTCACGAATCCCGGGCGGGTACGTATTCGTGCACATTCCTTGATGTTGTTCACCGAGTCCCTTATTAGAGGGCCGGGTACGCTATATATATATATATATATGATGATATGATGATATGATGATGTGATGAGATGGAGATGGTGGCCAGGATGGCATACCGAGTCCCTTGCTAGCGGGGCCGGGACACGCTATTCACCGAGTCCCTCACCTAACAATAGTATGTATATATATGTATATACTCGTGCATACATGATTATGATATGATTTTACTCACCGAGTCTCTCGTGAAAGGGCGGTACGGTATACATGTACGATGATATGATGATACGATTATGATATGATCTTATTTACCGATATATGTATATGCATGACAAATGTTTCAAAAAGGACAAGTCTTGTGATTTTCTGGTCATTATACCTGTTTCCGCGATTCCTATTTCGGTTATGATTACGTCTTATCGATGTTTTACATACTCGGTACATATTCCGTCGACCCCCTTTCTTCGACATCCGGTGCATTTGTGTTTCAAGTGCCGCGCGGGATACATCCGGATGGTTGAAGATATTAGCGAGGAAGATGTCTCGGCGGGATTGGCGAGCTCCATTTTCTCGTTTTATATGACTTCACCTTTTGAAGATAAGTTTATTTTCATCTTCCATGATATGGTTTCATGTTCCATGTTAGAGACTTTGCGACGGTCTTCGCGTATGTATGTCGGTTTTGTAAGTATCCGCGTATGTATTGTGATGTATTATTTTACGGGTTTTATATGATTACGGGTTTTATTTGATTTGAAAAAGATGGAAAAGCATTTATTTTACGAAAATCTTCCATTATATTTATGCTACTACTAGCATGAACGAGAGTCATTATAAGTATAAGGGCAAAACATATGTAAGTCGAAGTCCGGTAAGTCACTTATCTCGCCATAAGAGTTCTTCGACATCTTAGATAACACAGTTAATATCGATTGCACCAACGATGTTGCCGAAGTACGCGGGTAAGCAAGGTATCATATATATATATATAGTAAACAAGAAAGTGTGACGTCCCAACAAAACATAAGCCGAGAAGGCTACCTTCATACACAAGTCATACACTACTAGCATGAACAAGCTTGTTATAAGTATAAGGGCAAAACATATGCAAGATAAACATATATAAAGCCGGCAGCTATATATAGCTACGCAAGCCGACAAGGGCTACCACTACAATATATAGGGTACGCCCCAAACACAAGTCATGTTCCATAACAAAACAACAACCATACACACGACCCACACATGTGACCACGGACCTCTAAGAGTGACAACGACATCATATGACGGGACGGGGCCCCGCCGTACCCTGAACAACAACATATATATACATATCAAAAGGTTATACCACGAAACTATGCTCCGGAACAAAGGAGCACTCTGGAATAGCTGAGTAGATATCCTAAGCTGGCGGATCTCCGAAGCGTGTGTCTGTACCTGCGGGCATGAAACGCAGCCCCGAAGAAAGGGGGTCGCACGAAATATGTACCGAGTATGTAAAGCGTGAAACATAGTAAATAGAATCATATCCGAGACAAGGTGTATAGGACTCAATACAACAACGAGTTTCATAAAACTTACCTTTAAACATACTTCATTTATATCGTTCTCATATCAATGTCAATATAATGCTTTATAATCAAAACTGCATAATCATTTTGTATATAACATATATAACGTGTCCCGGCCCTTTAGTAAGGGACTCGGTATTTATAATCATAACATCATAAACGTAAGCATATTCGTGTCCCGGCCCTTTAGTAAGGGACTCGGTAATAAGGAATATATGCCCTCCTGGCCTCCATCTCCAAATCATCATATCATCACATCATCATCATCATATATATATATATATATATAACGTGTCCCGGCCCTCTAGTGAGGGACTCGGTGAATAGTATAATAGATCGGCGCACGAGAACGTACCCTGGCCCGGGACTCAGTGAAGGATATAGCGGTAAGCACGAGCAGAGTAATAAGCAACCACATATATATGTAAAACATTTTTGAGACTCAATGAATAGTAACTAAATCAATTCTTGGACATTAGCATGTTACGTTATATAAAAACCAAGCATACTTATGCAATTCCTTTTAAAAAAATAAGAACTCTTGTACATTACATACTAGTCCATCATGTAATAAATAACGAGATCATATTTCAACTATACCAACATTTTCAACATTACGGACGAATAACAATCACATATCATACTAAGAGTTAGAGAGTGGAGTCACCCCGAGGCTCAGATTATATCTTACTTACGTCTAGGACATGCCAAAAGAAGGAAGGAATAGGCTTTGCGTACCTTTAGCGTTTAGTCGTATATAACTTGTACTTGCTGCCCAGTAGTACCTTATCCTATAACGACATATCAAAACTACGATTAGGTTACGAGGGAATTCCGGACAGCCCGCACATTACTCAAAAGCAGTCCGACCAACATACTATATACTCGCAAACGACTTCCAACTTCATCCAACCAACAACAAGATGTCTAGCAACGATGTTCGTATAATCACAAGAAATCATATTGGCAACATCTTAACTCCTACAACAGCCCACAACAACTTGAACTCCAAATTTATAGAAATTACAACAATCAAAACAACATTCAAGACAAGTTAATTCCTTCTTTTTACCCAAACAGTCCACGGTTTTGGACTGTTTCTATACTTCCCCTCAAATCATTCCTTTTTCCCCTAAATTCACATATACACAAGGCATACAATATACCACAATGTCCATAACAACAACAATTAAAACATGACACAAAAGCAGTCCAAAACTTCTCCTAAAACAGTCCCTACACGGCTTCAACACCACCACAACAACTTCATGATTTTCATCCATTTATTCATACTACAACACATTCAATCCGTTCACAATAAATGTACAAGAAGATTAAGCATTCTTTCCTATAAGCTTATAACACTCGGCTCATTTCAATTTCAAGAAAACAGCCCAATACCAACATGCACAACCATACGAAAACTTCTTACAATTCTTGTTCATTTTCATATATTATCGCAAGTCCAATCCGTCCACAATACATGCAAAATAAGACCAAACATGGCTTCACCTAAGCTCACAAATCACCTCAACTTCAACCACAACAACAATCCAACAACAACATACACAAATTATACATTCAAACCATCATACAACACATGAAAAGTGATCATTCTTACCTTGTAACTCAACACTTCAATCGGCTAGCCCATCACTTTCACCTCTTGAACTTTAACACTTGTTCTTGCTATTCCAATGGATGCTACACGTTAATATACACTTTCAATAGAGTTGAATTTCTTAAAAAACTGAAATTTTTGATCAAATTTGGAGACCTCACTATTCTCGGCTCTTGTAGCCGAGAGTTTCCTCTCTCTCTCTATGTTCTTAAGTTTTCTCCAATTTGTGAAGATGTTGAAATGACTTGTTTGTTGACAATGAATCAGATTTTTACCTTATATATGAGTTGCAAAGGTTGGACAAGTGTCCCACCCAATGTTTTTAGCCAATAAGAACTTGCCATTCCACAAATGGGACCCACACGGCCACTTAGCTTACTAAAGATGTAATTAAGTTATTAATCTCACTTAGTCATCCAATCTTGGTCAATTAATCCTTATTTTCCAATAATGTTCTTATACCAAACGAAATTCATAGGTTATTTGATGCATCGAAACGAAATCGAGAGATGAAAACCCTTCCCGGGAACCCTAAAACAGCTTTGTCTTTAACTTGTCGCACTTAGCTTTATAATGTCCCATTGTAAAGATACGGGACATAACATTCTTCCCCCCTTTAGGACATTCGTCCTCGAATGTTGATCTAATTACGGACTTTCAATACTTCCTCAAGTATCCTCTTAGTTGACTATGTCCTTCACATACCTCTCTCCGATTGTCAACTCGTTTTAATCCTTTATAATCGCACTCAGGTCCTTACGTAGCTGTTCCCATAGCATCTTCCTTTCCTATTGCTTCCCGAGGTATTAGTTATATGCCTTTGTCTTTACTCTTCCAGTTATTTCGTAGTTGATCATCAGCTGTATTTCGAGCTGTTTCGCTGGAGTGTTATTGTCTTTCTGATCCAGATGTTGCTCAGTTGTACCATCGTAGATTGATTCGGCTTGTACCCCTGGTGCATATAGTTACGATTCAACTCCTTCCCTTTCGATTGATATTTCCTTTAAATAACGTATCGTTCATTTCACTTCACCTCCCTATCCTTAATTAAAATCCCGTAATGCACAGACGTCTCCCATCGGTTTATTATACTCTACTATTCTCGGATGTCTTGCGGTCTTACAGTAGGTGTAGACCTTTCACGGAGTTCTACGAGTAGAATGAAACTTCTCGGAGAGGGAAACATTTTTGTGCTCTTGTACCCTTTCTACTCTGTTTTTATAGTCCGTACTCTGAAGTTTTCAATATCTGTGTCACCTTTTGACTTCCCATTAATTTCCTCGCACCATCACTTGCCTTTACTTCTTGATCTCAATCTTTAGGGTTGGCTATCACATAACGCTAGGATCTCCTTATACCATAATCTTATGTCACCTCGGAATCAATAACACCTTGTTCCGATCGTTTCGGTTGAACCATTTCATAATTTCCTTTACTCTAGCGGGTTACACCTTAGACACATCCTTCGTGTCGTTCCTCTATATATATATTTTTTTTTTTTTTTGACTCTAACTCTTCCATTGCTTCTTTACTCAAATTTGCTCATAGCCCTTCCATTACATATCTTATTGTAACTTTACGCAAGTATGAGTGGATGCCTAATCCCAGAAAATACTTTAGCGTTGCCGCGTTAGTCTTAATGCAGACCCTACATGCTTCTCTTATCCTTTGCAGTTGATGTCAAGGCTTAACTATGGCTTTCATTCTCAGTACTAGTTTCACCTCTGTAGTTTTTCTTCAAACCTTATTACACCTTTCCTTGATGTACTCAACTTTTGCGATCGCATTGTTGTTACCAAGTTCTTACCCTTCTTGTCGGTTTATTACACAGTTGCATACGTAGTATACCAATAGTCGTAGATTGCATAAGTATTCTCGCCCAATCTGTACAAAATACAATCCAACCTCAATCACACCCTTTTTAAATTACTTACTACCCTTTTCTGGTCATATTCTTCTCCTTATATAAGTACCCATCTTCTGATGTCATATCATACCAGTCCTTACCAATAATTCTCGGCACTACCTCAAAGACTATCTTGTCTCTTGTCCGTCTATTCTTTGGCTCTTGGATTTTGAGTATCCAACTCATTTCGGCATGAGATTTCGTTTGAGGTTTGAGTATCCATATGGGGTACATTATAACGTCAATTGTTTCCATCGGTACTTGCTTTATTTTCTCCCCGCTTCCCCCTTTTGGGTCGTAATTATATCATTATTTACTTATATTCCGCTCTATTCTTCCATTTCCAATTTGAAATTCCTATGACTCTTTGTCCAATACATTTGGTATATTGCACCATAGCCATTCTTTCTTTTTCTCGATTATCCTAACACAATCACGGGGCGATGAGAACACTCGATATATAGTACAAAATCTCGCTTGATAGTTGATACTCGAGTAATGTAATTAAGATAGCGGTTGCCCGAAGCCACATTCCCTTCATTCCGATCAATACTTGGGTAGTGCTTATCGTCGTTTCAAATTCTCCATTCAGTAGCACTTATATTCTAATGATAAGTATCTCAAGCTTTCTCATAATACTACCTTTACCCAAACGGATATCGTTTGTTTTTTTCTAATAAATTTACGATACATCCGTTATTTTGCGAATCCACTGTCCTTGTCCTTTTAAGGATTTCAGTGTCTCCAAGGTGAGGTCAGCTACACGTAGTACTTCTTTATGCCTCATGCTCTTTCATCCTTGTCGTATACTCAGCGCTAACCTCTAACTTGCTAAAAATCATATTAATTTCGCCTTAGTGATAGCCTTGTCTTGTTACCTTCTTGTCGTACCGCTTCTTAAGTTTCACAGTTATATATTTCCCTCTTGTCCCATACTCATACTCAATTGGTTGCGTCTGTCTCGAATGCTTCCTTTAGTATCCTTTTCATTTCTCCAATCTGTGCCCATCTTGTACTCTGTGCTTGAAAAATTTCATGCTATCTCCGTATCGTTCCGCAAAACACTACTTTTACATAATCCCTTTTTCGTTTTTGAAGCATATCTGTTTATTTCTAGTTGCGTTACCATATCGGTCATTTACGGCATTCATTCTTGTCTCGTCGCTCATCTTCCTTCGGATTAGTCTTTCACGATCCTGCCGCCACTTGTATCACTCATTTTCCAAGCTATACATGTCATAACATATCGATGTAGTGAAATGCTACTTGATTTCTTGTTACCTCCTTCTTTCTTTTAAGTCCTCTTCTTCCTGTACTCGGTCCCGCTTCCGTTACCATTTGACTTTGATTTTGAACTTCCCCTACGGAACTTGGTAAGTATTTCTTATTGATTCTACATTTACCTTTCTATTCCACAATAATCATATCGCATCCTTCCCCCTTGCTGGGCTTGGAAAATTTGGGCAGAGTTTCCTCTGTAATCCCCACTATCTCCAAATCTGCATACAGGAAATACCAACAACGCCTCACAGAGCCAACACACACCTATATGTATCATACCGTAGCGGCGTCGGGCTTCCTTTATTAACCGTAACGCTTCACAATTGTACTGTCACTCTTTCTTGTTTATTTTCTCCTACTATCTTTAATTGTAGGTTTCAAACACGCCTGTAGCATTCGTACTATGCCTACTCATATATTCTGCTTACAGTTACTGGTTTCTATAGCTTCTTCCAGGCACACTTTCCGGCTGGACTCATCTGCGATGTATATATTCAATCTATTTCCTTACTATACTTACCAAAACTACCCATAATGACGGTCGATTTGCCATTCCGTATACCTCACTTCTCGTTATGTTCTCTTACTATCCAACTTTCACCCGTATGTACCACTATTTTTTTCTATCTTAGATTTCAAAATTCCCGCGGATAAGAATGCCTTAGTCACGGTTACTCATAAGTACTTGGTGGTTGACTCCTTTGATTTCCGCTTGCCTCTATTAGGTAACAATCGATAACAGATGCCCATACCTAGGAATTTAAATAAAATCGCATGTACACCGCAATCGATCGGTCTCTAGTCGATCCGGCGATCTAGAAGGTGAAGTGTGCGCCTCGTCATCGTCGTCCGTCATCTCTACTCGTCGACCTTCATCGTCCTCCTCATCCGAATCCGGGATATGTAGATAATCGGGCAACTCTGGTTTACCGATGACCGGGACGAGGGGGCGGAATAATCGGTAACGCTCACCGAGGAAATCCTAACATAGTGCTCGCCTTCAAGCCACGGGCATGGCTTCGGGGACCGCTTCCTGATGTCCTAAATTACGGAGGAATGGTTTACGGATCCTCCGAGGGGGTCGGTCTCGATAGAGTAACTAAGGCTCCTCTGCTTATCAAAAGGAAAGAAAATAGCCCCGCCTCTGTAGGGAAGGTCAAACACTCGGGGGAATCGTAGCGGGATCCTGCGAGGGATCGGTCTCGATGGAATAGCCGGGGCTCCTCCGACTTGGCCTTGAGCCCGAGGTCCTGAGGATGATCTAGGGGCCTTATTAGCACCCCCACAGTCTGAGTCGGTGCCTCTTCATCTCTCACAAATCTGCACCTGCGTATAGGAAGAGAGGTCAGGACAATCTTTCCTAGGTTCCGGCTCTATCGCACGATTTAAGACAGAATGAAAGATGATATCCTAAATGCCCTGTAGCTTCCTGTTTATAAATGTGGTGCACAACACATCGATAAACAAGATTCTACTAGACACGGTCTGTGGACACTCCGAGGATTAACCGCTCTGATACCACTTTTGTCACGACCCAACCCGTAGGCCATGACTAGTGCCGAGCCGGACACTCGTATACACTTGTTATCTATAGTCATACACTACTAGCATGAACGAGTTTGTTATAAGTATAAGGGCAAAACATATGTAAGTCGAAGCTACTTATCTCTGAAGAGTTACGACCTATAATAGTTAATATCGCACCAAAGCCGGCAAGGCGTCATATATATATATATATAGGGAACGTCCCAACAAAACATAAGCGAGAAAGGCTACCTTCATACACAGCCGCCATGATAAACATATATATATAGCTACGCAAGCCGACAAGGCGCCACTACAAATGGGTACGCCCCAAACACAAGTCATAACCATATAACAAAACAACAACCATACATAGACCCACACTTGTGACCACAGACCTCTAAGAGTGACAACGACATCATATGACGGGACAGGGCCCCGCCGTACCCTGAACAACAACATATATATATGTCAAAAGGTTATACCATGAAACTATGCTCCGGAACAAAGGAGCACTGCGGAATAGCCGAGTAGATATCCTAAGGCGGCGGATCTCGAAGCGTGTGTACGTACTGCGGGCATGAAACGCAGCCCCCCGAAGAAAGGGGGTCAGTACGAAATATGTACTGAGTATGTAAAGCGTGAAACATAGTAAATAGAATCATATCTGAGACAAGGTGTATAGGACTCAATACAACAACGAGTTTCATAAAACTTACCTTTAAACATACTTCATTTATATCGTTCTCATATCAATGTCAATATAATGCTTTATAATCAAAAGCGCATAATCATTACGTATATAACATATATAACGTGTCCCGGCCCTTTAGTAAGGGACTCGGTATTTATAATCATAACATCATAAACGTAAGCATATTCGTGTCCCGGCCCTTTAGTAAGGGACTCGGTAATAAGGAATATATGCCCTCCGGCCTCCATCTCCAAATCATCATATCATCACATCATCATCATCATATATATATATATATATAACGTGTCCCGGCCCTACAGTGAGGGACTCGGTGAATAGTATAATAGATCGGCGCACGAGAACGTACCCGGCCGGGACTCGGTGAAGGATATAGCGGTAAGCACGAGCGAGTAATAAGCAACCACATATATATGTAAAACATTTTTGAGACTCAATGAATAGTAACTAAATCAATTCTTGGACATTAGCATGTTACATTATATAAAAACCAAGCATACTTATGCAATTCCTTTTAAAAAAATAAGAACTCTTGTACATTACATACTAGTCCATCATGTAATAAATAACGAGATCATATTTCAACTATACCAACATTTTCAACATTACGGACGAATAACAATCACATATCATACTAAGAGTTAGAGAGTGGAGTCACCCCGAGGCTCAGATTATATCTTACTTACGTCTAGGACATGCCAAAAGAAGGAAGGAATAGGCTTTGCGTACCTTTAGCGTTTAGTCGTATATAACTTGTACTTGCTGCCCAGTAGTACCTTATCCTATAACGACATATCAAAACTACGATTAGGTTACGAGGGAATTCCGGACAGCCCGCACATTACTCAAAAGCAGTCCGACCAACATACTATATACTCGCAGCTTCCAACTTCATCCAACCAACAACAAGATGTCTAGCAACGATGTTCGTATAATCACAAGAAATCATATTGGCAACATCTTAACTCCTACAACAGCCCACAACAACTTGAACTCCAAATTTATAGAAATTACAACAATCAAAACAACATTCAAGACAAGTTAATTCCTTCTTTTTACCCAAACAGTCCACGGTTTTGGACTGTTTCTATACTTCCCCTCAAATCATTCCTTTTTCCCCTAAATTCACATATACACAAAGCATACAATATACCACAATGTCCATAACAACAACAATTAAAACATGACACAAAACAGTCCAAAACTTCTCCTAAAACAGTCCCTACACGGCTTCAACACCACCACAACAACTTCATGATTTTCATCCATTTATTCATACTACAACACATTCAATCCGTTCCCAATAAATGTACAAGAAGATTAAGCATTCTTTCCTATAAGCTTATAACACTCGGCTCATTTCAATTTCAAGAAAAACAGCCCAATACCAACATGCACAACCATACGAAAACTTCTTACAATTCTTGTTCATTTTCATATATTATCGCAAGTCCAATCCGTCCACAATACATGCAAAATAAGACCAAACATGGCTTCACCTAAGCTCACAAATCACCTCAACTTCAACCACAACAACAATCCAACAACAACATACACAAATTATACATTCAAACCATCATACAACACATGAAAAGTGATCATTCTTACCTTGTAACTCAACACTTCAATCGGCTAGCCCATCACTTTCACCTCTTGAACTTTAACACTTGTTCTTGCTATTCCAATGAATGCTACACGTTAATACACACTTTCAAGAGGGTTGAATTGCTTAAGAAAAACTGATTTTTGGATCAAATTGGAGAAGGTTATTCTCGGCCAGCTACTTGTGCTCTCGAGAGCCTCTCTCTCTCTATCACTAAGTTTTTCCAATTTGTAAATGTTGAAATGAATGTTTGTTGACATTGTGAATCAGAAATTCTCCTTTTATATGCATTACACAAGGTGGACATGTGTCCCACCCAATGTTTTTAGCCAATAAGAACTTGCCATTCCACAAAAATGGGACCCACACGGCCACTTAGGCTTACTAAAGATGTAATTAAGTTATTAATCTCACTTAGTCATCCAATCTTGGTCAATTAATCCTTATTCTCCAATAATGTTCTTGTACCAACGAAATTCATAGGTTATTTGATGCATCGAAACGAAATCGAGAGATGAAAACCCTTCAAGCCGGAACCCTATAGTAAAAAGGGTAATAGTACGATTAAGATAAGAGCACTTTGTCTTTAACTTGTCGCACTTAGCTTTATAATGTCCCAAGGTAGTACTATAAGGAGAAACACTGAGTGACGGGAATGTGAAAAAACCCGGATTATAGGAAAAATGAGAGCGATAGGAAAAATGAAGGACCGCTAATTGAGTATACGTAAGAAACGGTGATCGAGCGCATTCTCGCCATTGAGATCTGGAGGTCTAAGACAAAAAAGTAGTCATGTCTAGAGGTGAAACGTGAATATTGAGGATTAAAGGGAGTTGAAATAGAAATTGTGACGTCAGGAGACTAGGAAACCTTTCTAATTCGGAGGAAAACGCGTTACGAGGACGTTTCGAAATCCGTTAGGACTTTGACTTACTCTAAAATATGTGACAAGGGTGATGCGGTAGGGTGGACACAGTTATACGAGCGCTAAAGTGTCGTACTCCGCTTTGTTCTAAAGTTAAGTGTCTTTGAAGCGACGAAATTCTAGGATGGGTGACCCCCAGGAAAATTTTGGAAGTTCTACACAAATTCGAGCCGCAAGAAGTAAATGAGGAGTCAGAGTGATTTAAGGACAAATTAAGAGTATGAGGAATGGGCAGAAACCCAAAAAGGTCGCGCAGAACGAGGCGAATTAGACCGATAAAGAGATGGCAATGAAAATTAATTATAAGTATCTAGAATAACATGATATTAGGAAATGGAGACTTTAAGAGAGAATATGACAAAGGAAAGTAACGAGTAGCTTACGGAGACATTGTGAAAGAGAGTACGGCTATACGGTATCAGAGGTTAAGATGTAGGCGACGGGAATGGTGGCTAGCGATGAAAAATTTTAACGATGGTAGAAAGTAAGAAAGCGGGGAAAAGTGTGTGACAAGGTGACTCCTCGCAAATGCGAGCACGGGAGTAAGATGTGGAATAATACGAACCAGGAGAAGGAACGATCGTGACTAAAATAAATATGCAGGTCGCGCAAGGGCTGTCACGACCCTACCCCGTAGGCCGCGACTAGTGCCCGAATTGGGCACCCGTACACACCCATTAATCAGAATAGCATACGAATAACTTATACCGTACACAAATAATATATACGTACGTAAAAGTGATACATCGCCCCTTGAAAGCTTGTCACAAATATACATATACATATCGTCGTCATAACTTCCAGCAGATAATATCACATATAATGCCGATAAGGCTATCATAGTATAGGGGGACGTCCAAATCACAAATCATACGGACAACACTGAAAAGTGATTACCCACAACCCACACATATATGTCTACAAACCTCTAAGAAAGATAACAGAATCATATGATGGGACAGGGCCCCACCGTACCCGTGAATAACACATACATGTATGCAATAACAGAAGCTGGATCAAAGTGTAGGCCCCAGAACAAGGGAGCGCTCCAAGTCCGCTGAACAGAAATCCTAAGCTGGTGGATCATCCAAATAAGTATTTGTACCTGCGCGGCATGAAACGCAGCCCCCGAAGAAAGGGGGTCAGTACGGAATATGTACTGAGTATGCAAAGCATGGAATGTAGTAAACAGGATCATAGTCAAAATCAGAAGTACAGAAAGTAAATGCAATATCGAAAATATTAAAATGCTTACTCATAAAACACAAATCATGCATGGGCTCTTAGAACTATGGTCGCCCTCCGACATTGGCGCCATAGACATCATACTCCGAAGGTTTCATATCTCCGTATCCCCGTCACACATCATAACACATCTCCGTATCCCCGGAGCACATCATACTCCCGGAATATATCTCGGAATATATCATAGTGCGCACGAAACATAACCGGCTCGGGACTCGGTGAAGGAGGTAATAACAGAATGCACGAGCAGAGTCGTGAGCAACTATATGCAATTTAAAATACTTTCAAAGACTCAATAGAACATTCAAAATGAATCATCATTTAAAAAAAAATCAAGACGATAGTCAAATCAAGTTTCTTCCGAATGTCGTTCGAGGGTATATCAAATAGAACTTTAGGACTCATAGATAGGTATCAAACCATATGAAATAACTTATGGGAATTAGGGGCATAATCGTCATTACAAACTCGATAGAGAAGTAAATAATCGACGCTCGAGGGATAAGACGTTAGTCACGCTAAATCCTTTCAAAAGTCGTTAGTATTACACAAGGGAAAGCCTCGGGGCCCACGGACGAGTATCAACCCAATCCGAGTCCATCTATAAAAGTTGGAGACCTTATTCATTATAGAATCTCCTACGAACGTTTCAAGGAGATCCGAGCTCATCTATGAAAGTTAAGATCATTCGTAATTACGGAATCCTTTAGGAATAAAAGTCTTTATGAAACATTTGAAATCAAATCATATAAAAACATAAAAATCATGGTTCGACTACGCTAAGAGAGCCAACATTAAGAAATGAATAAGAATCGCATACAAGCTCGGATCTTGAGAATGGAGTTACCCCGAGGCTCGTATCCGACCTACTTACCACTAAGACATGCCAAAGAAAGAAGGGTTAGCTTTACATACCTGTTCAATCTCCTATTGGCTACGCTTGTGCATCCAAGCTCGTAAGTCTATATTTAAGAGGATTTACACTTAATGTTAGCCTCTTCATCGCACACTTGTACCAGGTTTCAAACTATACTATTCTGTATTCTACCGAAAATCGGGCAAAGATCTCCCCTGTTTATATGCCTAGCCCGAATCCTCAATTCAACAACCAATAGCAATCACAACAATACCAATATTAAACATAATATTTCAACTTTAAAATACTTCATAAACACCCCATATGGTGTTTGTCCCATAATTCCATCACATGAGAACCATTTTGTAACAATTTTACGAACTCCTTTTTCGTAAATAAATCAATATTAACACAAATAGAAAGAGATTCATACCTTTCCTGTGATAATAAGGCTATATATTCACTCCTTCACCTTAAAATTAAGCCACAACGTATTAATACACAATTTTGTAGTTGCAACTATACGCTGTCTGGACCGAAATTTGGGAATTATACCTGGTTTTGGGCTAAAAGTTGGTGGTGGAAGGTTGGGGAATTTTCTGGAGTTTTTGGGAGTGTTTGGGGTGGTTTGGGACGAAAATAGGGGGCCTCTCCCTTTTATAGAACGGTCCAGGTTCTGCCTGGACCGACCTATATTTCCTTCAGCGCGTTCGCGCCCCCTTTGGGCGCGTTCGCGCTGACTTAATTTTTCTGACTGTACCTTCGTTCAGTAAAAGGGTAATAACTCTTGATACCTATATCGTGTGAGGGCCCACGACATATGGTTGGAAAGCTCGTTCAATTATCTACAACTTTCATTATTTGTGTTTTACCAAATTCCAAACTTATAATACCGTTTTTACCCCTCCAAGTAAGATCATCTGAAAATGTTTCCTTAAATCGCCTTTTTGGAAGGCTTATGCCCATATTTGGCTTATGGGTCCTTCTTCGGACTTGCTCAACCTTTCATGTACTACTCATATGTCTCTTCATATGTCCTTTATAAAATTTCGACGTGTGGGCCCCACTTAGCGTGCAAAGAACGAGGGTTTCTCATTAAGTGCCATATGAACCAATTCATCCCATATGGTCTCCAAATGTCATATATATGTTATTATTACATTCTTATAATATGATCTTCATCTTGAACCCGAGTCCTTTAATTTTTTTCAGCGCATTCGCCCCCCTTAGTGGCGCGTTCGAGCTGTATTAGGCCTTGGCCTTCTGCGCGTTCGCGCCACTCTCTGGCGCATTCGCGCAGACCATTTTCCGTCTCCGGCCCCGACTTGTAACGTCCATATCTCCTTACCTCGATGTCCGATTGACGAGCGGTTTGTTGCGTTGGGAACTAGACTTCCGAACTTCACTTTTGACCCTAAATTTTCTTTAATATTCCATACCAATAAAATCATAAGCAATTTATGCCTTAAAACAAAATCGGATGTCAAAAGTCTCAATCTCGTATCCCTAATAGCCTTGTCCTTAACTTTTCATGGTTAGCTCGGAATGTCCCGACGTACAAAATACGGGATATAACATCCTTCCCTCCTTTAGAACATTCGTCCTCGAATGTTAAACTAGTCTTATAGGGTCTTATAAGCATTTCGGGGAAGTCTCTTTCATAGCCGTCACATACAGTTCATTATTCAATCAACATAACCCATTTGGGAAATTAGATCACCTGGAGTCATCGGAAACAAGTAGGAATACGTATTCTTCATCTTTTTCCTAATATTGTTCCGTCACAATACCTTAACGGAAACCACATCTTTAATACGCAGCTTTCTCACCCGCCGATCTAGTATGGCTATAAGTCAAGCTTCGCGTAGAATGACTTTTCTGGTGCCTGGGTACTATCCCTGGAACATACTCTGGAGGGATCGCCTATACCTTTACGAAGAACTAACAAGTAGAAGACCGGAAGCACACCTCCAACTCGGGTAGTAGATATAATCTATATACAGCTTTGCCTACCTTACGGGCGATCTGGTAAGGCCCAACATACCTCGGGCTCGGGCTGAGCTTCCTTTTCGGCCGAACTTCATAACACCCTTCATGGGTGACACTTCCAAAGATACCCAATCGTCGACACAGAATTCTGGTGTCGACGTCGAGCATCCGTATATGACTTCGTTGCCTCCGAGTCGTCTAATAACCGCTCCCGAATGAGTTTCACTTTGCCGCCTACTTGTTGAATCATATCTCGGCCCCAATTAATTTAGTTTTACCAATATTGGACCAGCCATCGGTGTTCTCGCACCTTCGCCATACCGAGCCTCATACGGCTATCCGTCCGCGAGAATAGTAGCTCGATTATCGACAACTCCCATAAGTGGCGGAACGATTATTCTAGCTACCGAAAATCAATAACGCAGCCCGCAACATGTTCCTTAGCGTTTGAATAGTACGCTCGGCCCCGTCCGTTGGTCCGGGGGGACACGCCGTGCTAGGACTCACTTGTGGTTTAATGGTCGGCACATCATTAGTCCTTACATCTTTGTAACCATTTACTTCTACATTCCGGGTGCTCACCCAACATGACTTTGTTGCTAGTGGGTATAATGGTTATTTCCCTGAAACTATTCTTCCTAGTTCTTTCCCTGGATTACTTTCGTCGATCCAAAGTATGTATATACAAAATGGTTCTGCACCCTTCGCTATCCTTCACAGTACAACTACACTTATGGCAACCCATAATTCGAGTCCAAATTATATCCTTGGGTTCTTGCCACAACCATTCCTTTAGCTTTCTGCTACACTGGTTCTTTAACCTTTACCCCTCAAATCTTATCACACCACTCAAAAACATAGGACTACGGAAATTCTTACTTCCTTACGATTTTCTCATACCACAAATATACGTGTCCCCAATTCCCTTGTCTCGGCGATTCGTTTTGAACTCTAGCTCCAAGCTAATAAATCTTCCTTTATGGAATATGAAAATATCATAATCCCTTCCAAGTCCAATATGTTCTCCCCCCCCCCCCCTTTTTTTTCAGGAGGTCCTAACACACCAATAATAATAAATTTTGATATCCATCGTCCGCGGCACTTATGTTTCAAGAATTGGAAATCTCTTAGAATCGTTGCGCAACCAATCATTCTTCCTTTTACTTCTCATTCCTCTTTCGTTCCATATTACCATACTCTATTCCTTTCACATACCTACCTTCAAATCCCTATCCAACTAGTTCCGCGTTTTGCCCGTCGTTTCTCTTGAAGGCTTCACTCTCTCATGCTCCTTATCCTTTCGCTTTTCCGACATTTTCGGTCACTTTACTTTCCATCCACGCACTCTCTTTCCTTCCCGTATATCATTATCTTAGAACTCTCCAAGCTTAACTTCGTAGTGAAAGCGGATCGGCTTGCCTTATAACATAGGTGCCATCTTTTCTTTCACTGGCACTTCATTACCCTATCCGATTAATGCCTTCCAACACATCGCAATGTCGATTGTAGGGATTTAATATAGCCATGTATGAGATGTCATATACATACGTATACATCACCGCTACCATCTTATTCACAAAACATTTCCAACACTATTCGACTTATTTTGTTTCTAAAAATTTTGCAATGCACTTTCTTTCTTTTTCACTGGTTCAATCTGCCTCGTTTTACACGACCTCTTAAGGTTTCTGCCCACTCCGCAGACTCTAGTATTTCCTTAGATTAACCTAACTTTTCATTTATTCCTTACGTCTGAATTTGTAACACTTTCAGAAAACTTCCCAGGAGGGTCACCCATCCTAAAATTGCTCCCATTCCAGCACGCTTAACTTTGGAACTCTGATGAGATTTGATGCTCTAACGCTAGTATGATCGCGTCGACCTCGCCGCATGACCTTCAGCATATAATTTGGAGTAAGTTAAAGTCTGGACAGATTTCAAAACGCCCTCGTAACACATCTCCCGCCGAATTAAAAAGGGTCTCTTACT
Organism: Lycium ferocissimum; assembly: GCF_029784015.1. Taxonomy (NCBI): domain Eukaryota; kingdom Viridiplantae; phylum Streptophyta; class Magnoliopsida; order Solanales; family Solanaceae; genus Lycium; species Lycium ferocissimum. The sequence continues at coordinate 68,796,952 of NC_081349.1, forward strand.
CTGACCCAATAATTATTTAATATCCGTAGTTATTCCAAATTCTCAGTTAATTGGCATTTATATTCCAACGATAAGTGCCCAAAATTCTCTTGAAATCGTATCTTCACCTTAACCGATACCATCTACTTCCTTTGATGAAATTACATTGCGCCATCTATTCCCTAAGCCTACCGTCTTGTCGCTTAAAGATTCCATTATTTTTTAGGTGAAATCGTGTGCACGCAGTACCCCTTTATGCTTTATGCCCGTTTACGCTTACTGTGTACCCAACACATGCTTCTAACTTACTTAAAACATTCAAAGTTCGTTGCAATATTAGTCTTATCTTATCACCATGTCGTCACACTATACCTTTAAATTCATAACTATGTATTCCCTCAGTCCTTGTCTATCCTTTTCCTTTTAGCGCACGAGGAATTTTACAATACCGCCATATCTTCCGGAAAATACTACCCCTACATAACCCCTTTCTCGCTTTCAAAACATATTCTGTTCCTCCCTATTTGTTATTATCATACCAATCATTCCCTAACACTCATTCTACTTCGCTATTCGCCTTTCTATGATTTGGCCTGTCACAGTTCTGTCGCTGTTATTACCCGTGTTCATGGCTACCCATGTCGCCATCTATTACCGCACTGTTATCTTACTTACCTTTCTTTTCATCTCCTCCTCTCTCTTCCTCCCTATTTTTTTTTGTGCTCGCTATCGTTTCCGTTATCTCGTAACTTCTATTCTATACTTTCCCTGTAGAAGAACTTCATAAATTCCTCTTCCTCTCCTTTTTTTTCCACTAACTCACCTTCATACTTGAGTCACACAGATCACGTCATATCTATTAGTCACTTCCTCGCTAAGCCTTGCTCATTTTCATAACATTCCTTACTATATTCACATAATATCTTGTTCGTAATCGGCCTTATAGTGTCGCACTTCTTAACTTTTTGCCCTTTCCGGTCAATCTTATCTTTAATATCTCACAAGCTGTCTTGTCGGTACATTCATATCCGTCACAATCTCTTTTTTTTTTCCTATATTCTGGTCTCAATCATACTATTATTTCTTCTAATTATAAACTCGTCATAATTTATCCCTACTTATCAATTCAGTTGGTACCTTAATATGACACTCTATTATAATTTGCCAACTTCTTCTAAATCATCTCTTACCATCGCGAGCCTTTTCCAAATTCCTTTTACCATATCAATATCAACCTCCTAATTACTATCGTCGCCAACTCAGCAGTTAACTTATTTTTCAAAGTCAGCCCGTACTTGCAACTTAGTCAAATTCTATCCTTACTATTGACACAACCTTTCAAAACATACCGCAACCCTATATCTCATTTTCCTTTATTTTTACGGAAAAATTTCGGCGAGTTTCCTCTATATCTCTTACTATCTCAAAACCTGTACACAGGAAATACCAACAATGCCTCACAGGGCCAACACGTATATATACATATTATGTCATATCACAGCCACACAGGGCTCCCAGTATCAATAACAGTATGGAAATGATAGTCTTACCTCGTATGTCCAACTCGAACCACACCTGTTATACTTTCCTATTTACTTTCCCTTTCGACTTTCAACCTTACATTTCACTCGTACTTTAATACCTTATTTGACATATACCTGTCATGCCTTTACTTACCTGCGTGCTTTGTAACTTCCAGTATCGTTAATCGCCTTCTTCTGTCGATGTCGTCCTTCTGCTGAAATCATGAGTTAGTGTAAGGAATTTCATTTCCTATGACTTGGCTCTATCGCACGATCCAAGACAGAAAAAGGGTCAATGATTCCTAAATGCCCCGCAGCTTCCTGTTTATAAGTGTGGCCGGCTTCACACTATAAGCAGGACTCTACCGGACACGGTCTGTAGACAATCCGAGGACGAACCGCTCTGATACCACTTTTGTCACGACCCAACCCCATAGGCCGCGACTAGTGCCCGAACTGGGCACCCGTACACACCCATTAATCAGAATAGCATACGAATAACTTATACCGTACACAAATAACATATACGTACAGAAAAGTGATACGTCGCCCCCAAAGCTTGTCACAAATATACATATACATATCGCTGTCATAACTTCCAGCAGATAATATCACATATAATGCCGATAAGGCTATCATAGTATAGGGGGACGTCCAAATCACAAATCATACGGACACCACTGAAAAGTGATTACCCACAACCCACACATATATGTCTACAGACCTCTAAGAAGGATAACAGAATCATATGACGGGACAGGGCCCCGCCGTACCCGTGAATAACACATACATGTATGCAATAACAGAAGCTGGATCAAAGTGTAGGCCCCAGAACAAGGGAGCGCTCCAAGTCCGCTGAACAGGAATCCTAAGCTGGTGGATCATCCAAATAAGTATCTGTACCTGCGCGGCATGAAACACAGCCCCCGAAAAAAGGGGGTCAGTACGGAATATGTACTGAGTATGCAAAGCATGGAATGTAGTAAACAGGATCATAGTCAAAATCAGAAGTACAGAAAGTAAATGCAATATCGAAAATATTAAAATGCTTACTCATAAAACACAAATCATGCATGGGCTCTTAGAACTATGGTCGCCCTCCGACATTGGCGCCATAACACATCATACTCCAGAAGGTTTCATATCTCCGTATCCCCGTCACACATCATAACACATCATAACGCCAAATATACTCGGTACCCGGCCCTCTAGCGAGGGATCGGCGAACCGGACACATCATACTCCGGAATCTATCACAGTGCGCACGAAACATAACCGGCCCGGGACTCGGTGAAGGAGGTAATAACAGAATGCACGAGCAGAGTCGTGAGCAACTATATGCAATTTAAAATACTTTCAAAGACTCAATAGAACATTCAAAATGAATCATCATTTAAAAAAATCAAGACGATAGTCAAATCAAGTTTCTTCTGAATGTCGTTCGAGGGTATATCAAATAAAACTTTAGGACTCATAGATAGGTATCAAACCATATGAAATAACTTATGGGAATTAGGGGCATAATCGTCATTACAAACTCGATAGAGAAGTAAATAATCGACGCTCGAGGGATAAGACGTTAGTCACGCTAAATCCTTTCAAAAGTCGTTAGTATTACACAAGGGAAAGCCTCGGGGCCCACGAACGAGTATCAACCCAATCCGAGTCCATCTATAAAAGTTGGAGACCTTATTCATTATAGAATCTCCTACGAACGTTTCAAGGCGATCCGAGCTCATCTATGAAAGTTACGATCGTTCGTAATTACGGAATCCTTTAGGAATAAAAGTCTTTATGAAACATTTGAAATCAAATCATATAAAAACATAAAAATCATGGTTCGACTACGCTAAGAGAGCCAACATTAAGAAATGAATAAGAATTTCATACAAGCTCGGATCTTGAGAATGGAGTTACCCCGAGGCTCGTATCACAGCCTACTTACCACTAAGACATGCCAAAGAAAGAAGGGTTAGCTTTACATACCTGTTCAATCTCCTATTGGCTACGCTTGTGCATCCAAGCTCGTAAGTCTATATTTAAGAGGATTTACGCTTAATGTTAGCTTCTTCATCGCACACTTGTACCAGGTTTCAAATTATACTATTCTGTATTCTACCGAAAATCGGGCAGCATCTCCCCTGTTTATATGCCTAGCCCGAATCCTCAATTCAACAACCAATAGAAATCACAACAATACCAACATTAAACATAATATTTCGAACTTTAAAATACTTCATAAACACCCCATATGGTGTTTGTCCCATAATTCCATCACAGAACCATTTTGTAACAATTTTACAGCTCCTTTTTCGTAAATAAATCAATATTAACACAAATAGAAAGAGATTCATACCTTTCCCGCGATAATAAGGCTATATATTCACTCCTTCACCTTAAGCTTAAGCCACAACATATTAATACACAATTTTGTAGTTGCAACTATACGCTGTCTGGACCAGAATTTGGGAATTATACTTGTTTTTGGGCTAAAGGTTGGTGGTGGAAGGTTGGGGAATTTTATGGTGTTTTTGGGAGTGTTTGGGGTGGTTTGGGACGAAAATAGGGGGCCTCTCCCTTTTATAGAACGGTCCAGGTTCTGCCTGGACCGACCTATATTTCCTTCAGCGCGTTCGCGCCCCCTTTGAGCGCGTTCGCGCTGACTTAATTTTTCTGACTGTACCTTCATTCGGTAAAAGAGTCATAACTCTTGATCCGAATATCTTGTGAGGGCCCACAACCTATGGTTGGAAAGCTCTTTCAATTATATACAACTTTAATTCTTTGTGTTTTTCCAAATTACAAACTTATAATACCGTTTTTACCCCTCCAAGTCAGATCATCTGAAAATGTTTCCTTAAATCGCCCTTTTGGAAGGCTTATGCCCATATTTGGCTTATGGGTCCTTCTTAGGACTTGCTCAACCTTTCATGTACTACTCATATGTCTCTTCATATGTCCTTTATAAAATTCCGACGTGTGGGCCCCACTTAGCGTGCAGCAACGAGGGTTTCTCATTAAGTGCCATATGAACCAATTTATCCCATATGGTCTCCTAATGTCATATATATGTTATTATTACATTCTTATAATATGACCTTCATCTTGAACCCGAGTCCTTTAATTTTGTTCAGCGCGTTCGCCCCCCTTAGTGGCGCGTTCGAGCTGTATTGGCCCTTGGCCTTCTGCGCGTTCGCGCCACTCTCTGGCGCATTCGCGCAGACCATTTTCTTGTCTGCCAGCCCGACTTGTAAAGTCCATATCTCCTTACCTCGATGTCCGATTGAGGAGTGGTTTGTTGCGTTGGGAACTAGACTTCCCGAACTTCACTTTTGACCCTAAATTTTCTTTAATATTTCATACCAATAAAATCATAAGCAATTTATGCCTTAAAACAAAATCGGATGTCAAAAGTCTCAATCTCGTATCCCGGAATAGCCTTGTGCTTAACTTTTCATGGTTAGCTCGGAATGTCCCGACATACAAAATACGGGATATAACAAGGGCAGTCATGTTACCTATGAATATTTATACACTGGACGTGAGACTAAGTAAATGCTTAACGAGAGGGGCTTAGGGTTGGTGATTGGTACGTGTGGTGATATATGGAAATGAATGAATTTCATAAAAATATGGTGTTGTGTGTGCTTGGCCGTGTATGTATAGGGTTATGTAGGAGTGAAGAATTAATCTTATTTAGTGTTTTGGTTATTGTTGTTATGTATTTTATGAAGGTAATGAGAGTTTAATGGTTCATGTTGAAGGTGAAATTGTTGTGGGTGTTTTGGAGATTAATATGATTTTAATGTAGATTCTTGTGTTCGTGAGAATGATGATCGTTAGCATGCGGATTGTTGACATAGTTTATGAATTTGGAAGAAAGAATTGTGTTGGTGATGTCTTGTTGAATTGGAAATATTTCGGGTAAGGTGGTGCATTGGATTGGCTTGTTTGATCATTGAGAGGATTATTTGAAATGTTCTTGAATCTTAGTTGAATGATCTTGGATTGGTACTTGAACTTGTGAGCGTTGATGTTAATTTAAAAGTATGTAGTTGAATTGAATGTAATGGAATGTCGTCGAATTATATGAAGGGAGTTAATAATGTTAGAATGCGTCGGGATTGATTATTGATATTGTTATTATGTTTGTTGGTATTGTTGATAATGATTTGGCCGAGTTAAATTCTCGGGGATGTCCAATTTATAGGGGAGATGCTGCCGAAATTTCTGTAGGAAAAGTAATGGATTGGAATTGGATTCTTCGATGTTTATGACTAATATTCGATATCTACTGATGTTGTGTAGACATTGGAGAGTTGGGACTTGAGTTGGAGTAGCTTAGGAAGCGGCTAAGGTATGTAAAGCTCAACCTTTCCTTCTTTGGCATGTCTTAGTTGAACGTAAGTTATGACACGAATCTCGAGGTAATTCTATTACGTGATCCGAGTATGTTTATGATCCATACTTGTTTCTTGATATTCATATTCTTAATGTAGTCAAATTATGGTCATCATGTTTTCGCATAAGTGGATTTCAAAGATTGCATAAAAGTTTGTTCTCAAAAAGGGTTTGTTTCCTAAACGATTCCGAAACTACGAACGTCCGTAACTTTTGCAGAAAGGCTCGGATCGCCTCGATTTGTTCGTAGAAAGTTCTAAGGTGAATAAATTTTGTAACTTTCCGAGGCGGACTCGGATTGGTTTAGCATACGGCTATTATCCCTATGGTTTATTAATATGTTTATGATATATGCTATGTTTCCGAATAACGTCCGAAAGATATTTGATTTAACTACGGTCCGATTTTCAAAAGACATTCCGGTTAGACCACTTCATTGAGTCTGTGATTATGATTTTATATGCATATGGTTTCTCACTACTCTGCTCGTGCAAGCTCAATATGTCTTTCACCGAGTCCCGGGCCGGGTATGTATTCGTGCACATTCCACTGCATTATTCACCGAGTCCCTCATTAGAGGGCCGGGTACGCTATATATATATATATGACGATATGATGATATGATGATGTTATGAGATGGAGATGGTGGCCAGGATGGCATACCGAGTCCCTTGCTAGCGGGGCCGGGACACGCTATTCACCGAGTCCCTCACTAGAGGGCCGGGTACGGTATGTATATATATGTATATCTGCATGCATACATGATTATGATATGATTTTACTCACCGAGTCCCTCACTAGAGGGCCGGGTACTGTATACATGTACGATGATTTGACGATACGATTATGATATGATTTTATTTACCGATATATGTATATGCATGACAAATGTTTCAAAAAGGACAAGTCTTGTGATTTTCTGGTCATTATACTTGTTTCTGTAGTTCCTATTTCGGTTATGATTCTGTCCTTCTGTACTCCATGCTTTACATACTCAGTACATATTCCGTACTGACCCCCTTTCTTCGGGGGCTGCGTTTCATGCCGCGCAGGTACATCCAGATGAGTTGAAGATATTAGCAGAAGATGTCTCAGCGGGATTGGCGAGCTCCATTTTCTCCGGAGTGCTGCCGAGTCAGAGCATTATGATATGGTTTCATGTTCCATGTTAGAGACTTTGCAGACAGTGTCTGTTATATCCCGTGTTTTTGCACATTCGGGAAATTTGGACATAATAGTGGTTTGCAAGAATAAGGCTATGTTTTAATTTCATGTGGTGTGTATGTTGTTACTTATGGAAAATAGTGACACGAGAACATTGGAGATGGCCTGAGGGCAAAATTGGAATTTCGGAAATTAGTTTCGGGAATTACGAGACGAGATTCCTAAAGGAGATTGGGCCCAAAAAAAAAAAAAAAAAAGAAAAGAAAAATGGAGGCCCAAAATTGGAGGGTGGCCGGCCATGGGTTGGCCCAAGCCCATGACAATTAGTCATGTGATTAGTCACATGACTAATTAATATAAGAGCATAATTATGCATGTTCATCCATAAGAAACTTCAAGAAAAATTGAGAAAGAGAGAAAGCAAGAACAAGGAGAAAAACAAAAAGAAGGGCCATTCGGCCACAAGGAGGAAGAAGAAAAAAAAATTGTGGAGCTTAATCCTTGGTTTAAAAATTCATCTCTTGTTGAATTCCTACTAAGTTCAAGTTACTCTTCAACATGGTATAGAATTTTTGGTAAGAAAGTGCTTGTGTTGGCAAGTGGAAGTTTGAAGAAAAAGGTAAGAATCTCATTCTTTTATGCTATGGAAGAAGCATATGTTTTAAAGTGATTAGAGTGCATGAAAATCATGAAACTATGGTGTGTGTGTGCATGGCCGTGTGGGTATGCATATGTATATGTGGCCGTGTGTGTGTGTTAATGTATAAGTGAGATGAGTTGAATTCTATGTTGTATTCTAGTTGTGGTTGTGGTGGAATTTATATTGGAAAATGAAAGTTGAATGAATTTTGGTTGAAGTTGGAAAGGGAGTGTTGGCCGTGTGGTGCCTAGTGAGGAAATGGGAATGAATTAATTTTGTTTAATATGTTAGTTGTGTCGTTGTGATCCTTATAATGTAAATGAAGGTAAAATGGTTTAAGTTGGCATTGAAATGGAATGTAGAAGGTTATGTCATTTTAGAATGATTTTATGATATTATGGAAATGAAGTTGTTAAGGTGCAAATTATGATTATTGTTGATGAAATTGGAAGATGGAAATGTGTTATGAATATGTATATTGAAGATTGGAAGTTTCGGATGAATTATGGTTTCGGTGGAAAATTTGTATATTTTGTATATTTTGTGAATATTTTGTAAAATGATATGAAAATGTTTCCGAATTGTATTGGAGTGATTTTGATTAGTAAATGAATATGAGAATGTTGGTATTGAATTGAAAATGTGAAGTTGGAATGAAGGCTATTGCACTATGTTGGAAAGAAGACTAGTTATGCCATATTGTGTTTTGTAATGATTCTTGATGTTGTTGTTGGGTTGGTTGTTGCTGTGTTGGCCGAGTTTAATTCTCGGGGATGTTGGATTATAGGGGAGATGCTGCCCAAATTTTTATAGACGAATAAGGGTTAAGATTGAACTCTTAAAAGCTTGTGACTTACATTTGGTAATCTTGACCATTTGTAGATTCTGAAGCAAACGAGATTTAAGTTTAAGCGAGCATAAGGCGCAACCAAGGTATGTAAAGCTTACCTATTCTTCATATGGCATGTCCTAGACCTATTAGGCCGAAAACGGAACCTCGGGGATAATTACATCTTGGAAATCCGAGTTTGATTTTGCGTACTATTCATTCGGGCGCAATTGAACTATAATCCTTATATTTGGCTAAAAGAATTCTTACACCTTGGTAACTCTCGTAAATGTATTTGAATCACTCCGAAACTCTTATGAATAACCTTTGGGATCCTAATGTTTGTAATTTATGTTCGCCGCCTCGACTTGACCCGAGGTGGGCCCGCAAGTCCCGAGGTTTCCCTTATTTGATTCGTTTGACTCAGTTCGTATGATATGGAAAGAAAACGTTTTCCTATGACTCTAAGTCCATTTGAAATGCCCCATAATGATATTCGAACGTTTGTCATTTCGAATAACACTAAATTTTCCGAGAATGACCTACGATGTGTTTTTGAGAAAAACTGATAACTTAAAAGCCTGCGACTTTTGTATATTAATTCTGATTGACTCGATACTCATTTTGAACCTTCTGATACTAATGTATTTGTATATAAAAGTATGTGTCGAGTCCTGGAATTTACTTTTAATCAGCATATGGTTTCTGCACTACTCTGCTCGTGCCAATGGTTATGACTTCGTTCGCCGGTACCCGGGCCGGTTTTGAGATCGTGCGCGTTGTGACAAATTCGGCAGTATGATGTGTTACGGTTTCCGAGACCTCTCCATAGGGCCGGTTACCGTTTATGGCGTTATGATGTGATATGGCATCGATTTGTTCGATGATTTGATGTGTGTGATATTATGATGTGTTCGGAGATGTACGGAGATTTGAAAACTTACGGAGTATGATGTCTTGTGGCACCGGCGTCGAGGTGACCACGTTCTGAGCCTTATGCATGACTTTTATTTGCATTACGCACATTTTGCATTACTGCACGGGTTTGATACGTTACTTACATGTCCGTTTTGTATCTTCGACTCCCGGCCATGATTTGGATTCTTGTATCTCTCTGCTTTACATACTCGGTACTTTTTCCGTGCGACCCCGCTTTTCTTTGGGGTGCGTTTCATGCCGCGCAGGTACAGGCGCTCGGTTGGGTGATCCCCTGGTTTAGGCTTCCTATTCTGCTATTCTGGAGTGCTCCCCTTGATCTGGAGCCCATATTTGGTATATGTCTGTTGCTATGCATACTTTGTACATTTGTGACTGTTCGGGTACGGCGGGGCCACCCCCCCCCCCCCGTCCCGTCATATGTTCGTATGTTTGTACGTTACGTATGTACGTAGGGCTGTAGTCATATTTGTGGGTCATGGGTCCGGTTCGTTTGTATGTGATTACATTTTGCGTCCTTAAGCGGCCCGTATGCTACTATGGCCGATATGGCCTATATGTTTGTATGTATGTGTGTGTACGGCGATGTGCTTTCCGCCGGTTTCGATTCGATCGATGACTGCGCGGGCGACCGCTTGGGACGGATTCGTTTCTCGTATTTGTATGACGTCTGCTATCGGTACGAATAGTGTCTGTTAAATCTGGAAATGCCTTAATACGACGATTTGATTCGTAAGTTTGTTCGGGTGCCTAAGTAGAGCACCAGTCACGGCCCACGGGGCTGGGTCGTGACAGTGTCGCGTATGTATGTCAGTTTTGTAAGCGGCTCCATAAGCCGATGTATTGTGATGTATTATTTTACGGGTTTTATATGATTACAGGTTTTATTTGATTTGAAAAAGATGGAAAGCAAGTTTATTTTCTGAAAATCTTCCATTATGTATTTATGCTACGCTATGAGGGCCCAATATGATTATGAGTGTCACGAGAGTCAGTGGGTTCGCTCGGCCCTAGGTAAGGGTCGGGTGCCCATCACACCCTATCGGATTAAGGGTGTGACATATATATATATAGCGCTCACCATTGTAGTTGGGTAGGGATAACCCTGAGCCTTGGTAGGCCCAGGTATGTATGACACTGAGCCTTGGTAGGGCTAGGTATGTGAAACACTGAACCTTCGCGGTCGGGTATGCTATATAAATGCTATGTATACGACATCAATATGAGTACGAATATGCTAAGTATATGTAAATGCTATGTAAAGATTACGTATATGCAATGTATATGATATGAATATGAGCATGAGCATGAATGGAAATATTAATACAAATACGAAAATGAATACGAAAGGTAAATGAGTACGGATACGTATACGGATACGGATATGGATGTATGTACACGGATACGCAATAGAAATGGAATATCCCTCTGAAAGGTAAGTAAGTGCTATGGCGATGATGCTATTATCTCCCATCTTATGCTATTTCATATGTCATCTATTATGTTTTCATATTGATGTTGATTATGCTTTACATACTCAGTACATTCTTCGTACTGATATCCTTTTGTTTGTGGACGCTGCGTCATACCCACAGGTGGCCAGGGAGACAGACTTGATCCGTAGCTATATTTCTCAGGGACTACATAGCGGAACTCCACCTCATTCGGAACTACAGCTTTTGGTATAGATTCTTTTGTGTATATATTCATGGGCACGGCGGGGTCCTGTCCCGCCTATATGATATGATATACCCTTCTTAGAGGCTCGTAGACATGTGTATATGGTTAGATGTGTTTGTCCTTGTCGGCCTATATTTTGGGATAATATTTTTGTTAGCCTCGTCGGTTATGTACATTTATACGAGCATAGTTGTTAATGATGATATAGATGTGTTGTTGCCCAATGGGATTAATATGAATGATGAATGAAAGCATGATTTAGCTATGTGACTCACCTAGATGTGATGTGAAAGTATGCTAAGAGGTGCCCAGGTGGGTTAGCACCGGGTACCCGTCACGGCCCTCCGGTTGGGTCGTGACAGTACCTGGAACTCACGGCCAACGCATACATATAAACATAAACATAGAGAATAACAGTGTGAGCTGATTTGGCCGCCACACATCTATACTGTACAACAAAATACACACGGACGAGGCTGCATAACATCACGACTACATATCCGTCTACTGGACCTCTATGGAGTACAACTGTAGAAATGACAGGACAAGGCCCTGCCGTACCCATATATGTACATAACCGAATAGCATACCAAAAGGAGTGTAGCTCCGGATCAATGGAGCGTACTGACTGCTGCTGAGGGGAGGTCCTACTGCTGCGAATCGTCTGACTGGCTACCTGGTCCTGCGGGCATGAACGCAGCGTCCACAAGAAGGGACGTCAGTACGAATAATGTACCGAGTATGTAAGGCATGAATAGTAACATAGTAAGGGATGTAAAGTATGACTAATAATAGAATGGAAATATAGAGCATATCGTGAGATAAAAGAGTAACCTGTACATGTGGGTGCCTCTTAGGGCGGATGCCATGCATGCTTAGCTTTCTTTGAAAAACTTTTTTTTTGTTCATATATACAGAAAATAGAACATATCATGTTGCTGAGGCATAGGCTCCGATCCATTTAACCACATATGTCCCGCGTCCGGGATGATATCATGTTATATTATATCAACTGATCAGGTAGCCATGCGTCTATAGCGCCTCACCCTTTTTCCCATAGTCCCCATATACATATACATATATCATATACATATATCATATAAGCAGCATGCATGAGAGCCCAAGGAAAGTTATAACTCTATCGGAGTGACGTAAGGTCGGTTACCTCCGATTATATTATGGAATAATCATTGCTCTATCTCACCTTGAAGGAACAATTATTTTAAGGTGAGACTATCAATAAAGAATGAAATCAAGAGAAAACATAGAATAAGGTCATAAATCTCATAAGGCGTCAATTCGTATACTTTGAAGTCTTTAGAAAATAGAGTCATTATCAAGGAATAAAATTGAGGATCAAGAACTAGCTCAATATTCTCATATTCATATTGAATTCATAACTTGAGACTTTCAAACATGAAACCATTCTCATAATAGTCATCATAGACATATTCTCATCTTTGACATCATCGTTGTCATTACAAAAACATGTCCGTCGTTGTAGTCATAAAAGCTTGCAAAATCATAAACCTTTGTTTTGAAAAAAACGGACATTTTGAAAAACATTTACGGGTTATCAGGAAGGGAATCATGCCTTGGAATCCTAGACTTTTAACTTTTGATAACAAGGAAGATATGAAAACATTTATGAAATCATAACATAGGAATCATGCCTTTGAAAGAAAGGGACGAACCTTAACATACCTTTCGGTCGCCTTAGTCGTTCAACGTTTATCCTTCCAAGCTCGTAAATCTACATATAAACCATTCGTACTATTATTAGGCTCAATGTCATACGCTCATCTTAAGCCTTCAATTTAATTCCGTTTAGATCTGCCGAAATTCGGGCAGCACCTCCCCTGCCTATATGCCTAGCCCGAAGTCACAATCCAACAGCCAACAACAACAACAAAAATACCAACATCAATGACATCATTTCCAACACCAATATGTACCATAAAACAGCCCACACGCTGTTTTCCAACTTCCATAACTAAAACTTACTACACAATTATTTAACGACTTTATCTGTGTAAATAAGCCTTAAATAATACCAAAAGAGAAAGATTCATACCTTTTTTCTTGTTAAGACAGAAATATCCTCAATATCCATGCTAAATCCACTGCAAAACAATACTAGAATCACAACCATGCGTTACCCGGACCTAAACTACTACTCCGCTACTTGAAAATTGCTCACTTTTTGTTTCCCTCACTCTCTCTCTTCAATTTCTGGAATTTTCTAGCAAAATCTGATGGAAAAAGGGGGTTATTACCCTTTATATAAGGGTCAAATTCGGGTCGGTTCACTGTAGCATTTTACTGTAGCAGCACTATAGCAGGTCGGTACTGTAGCGGTACTGTAGCATGCGTTCTGCTCTGTCAGCTAAATTTGTAACATCCATAATTCTCTATTCTGATGTCCTATCAATGAGCGGTTTGTTGCGTTGGAAACTAGACTCGACGAACTTCATTTTAGGATTTTGTTTCACCTTAAAACACTTCATATGCTAAGAGATATTCGTCCCCCAAGTTGGACCAAAATTTTCACACAAAACATTACCCATCCTTTCTCCAAAGTCGTACTACTTCATTTTTTCCACTCATTTCCTTATAAAACCTTCCGGTATACCTTATATATATATCCTTCACTCATTAAATATACTTAATACTGCTTGCTCCTTATCTTCCAAAGTGGTTTTACTTAACCATAACTCAACGTGCTTATGTTTCGAATTTGATAAGTGCTCTATGAAGATACGGGGTGTAACACATATTACAGGGGAAAATATGGCAAAATTTTTATAGAATCCCCAAGGACTTAACATTCGAGGATGAATGTTCTTAAGGGAGGAAGAATGTTACACCTCGAAAAAAATTTCGTTGATGTACAGTAAATAGATTAACGAAGAGCATGAAGTATACGGTGTTGCAATAAGTAAGAAATGACATTTGATGACCCTAAGTAAGATCTCAAAGACATTTGATGTTAGACGAGAAAGTTTGCCAAGAGAAGACAAGGCATATGATATGTATCGGAAAGGATTTACGAGTAACAAGTTAATGATGATTTAATGATGCTTTGGAGAAGAGTTATAACATCCCTTAGATTGTTAATGAGGTGATAAACAAGTGTCAAGAAGGTTCCATAAGGATTGGAGATCAAACGAGTCGACGAGAACAAGTTCGGAATGACTGGGCATTATACGGCCAAACATACTGGCCGTATAAAACATACGGACCGTATGTTCAGCCGTATAATCAGCCCAGAATGACACCCCTCTCTGGACCAAATCTACGGCCAGACATACGGTCAGTATAATTTATACGGACCGTATGTTGGTCCGTAGAATATGGTCGGGACTGAATTGTGTTATTAATAAGGGATTCAAGTTTCATTTCATTTCATTTCCCTTTCACACCCCTTCTCTCTAGAACATCTCTCTACATTTCTCCCACAAGAATTCAAGAGATATTAGTGTTCAACTTCATCAAACCAAGTGAATCAAGTGTAAGAAACCCATTAAAGTTCATCCAAGACAGGGAATCCAAGTGAAGGTGAAACTATGGTCTTGCTCAAGTGAAGTGTTTGCACCCAAGGTTCATTCCTACATCATCTAAGGTAAGATTTATGGTATTTCCATGTTGTTTAAGGTATTTAAAAGTTGAAACACTTGGATTGTAGAAGGAAATAGAAAATGGGTCATGAATGTGGGAATAGTGTCACTTTTGAGTAATAGTTGGATTGAGTCATGATTCTTGATGTATTGTGATTATAATCATGTTACAAATGATATTGAGAACATGGGATAGACGTTGTATATGAATGGACGTAATCGTGTGTTATCACCATGAATGTGGATGATTAGAAGTGAATTGAGAAGTAAGGATAATGTAGGTGAATAAAGTCTATTGTTATGATGTTGTCAATGTTATTATAGATATTTGGGAGTTGATATGTGATATGGAGGAAGTCGTATAAATAAAGGAGATGTTGTCCAATTTTCTCTAGCTTTAGTCATGTATGGTAAGCTATCGATTTTCTAATGTTAGTATGTACTCTAATGAAGGTAGAAACGTGAGCATTGAAGAAGAACGTGCAAGTGATAGAATAGTTGAACGGAAAGGTATGTAAGGCTAACCCTTCTTTCATTAGGCATGGTTCTTTGGCCAAATATCTATTCTTCTATGAGCTTATGATACCCTCCAATGATTCTATCTCTAAAAAGCTACTAAGCTCATGATCCTCAATATGTTACGATTGTACTAAATTCCTTATATGGCGAGTAATCCTCTAGGGATAGCTGTAATGAATAACGATAGTAATGATGATAAAGATGCTTATGAGCTTATATGCATATGCGCCTATGTATGGCTATTATGAAACCCCGAGCTTATATGGCCGGGTAGAATATAGTAAATATGTATATATATATATATATAATGCGCGCGCATCACTGCAGTTGGGTACGGATAACCCTGAGCCTTGGTAGGGCCAGGTATGTAAAACACCGAACCTTCATGGTCGAGTATGCTATATAAATGCTATGTATATGCAATGTATATGATATGTATATGAAATGAATACAAGTATGAATGGAAATATGACTACAAATACGAATATAGGTATGGAATGTAAATGAGTACGGCTATGGATATGGATGTATGTACACAGATACGCAATAGAAATGGAATGTCCCTATGAAAAGCAAGTAAGTGTTATGACGATGATACTATTATCTCCCATCCTATGCTATTTCATATGTTGTCTATTATGATTTCATACATTCTTCGTACTGACGTCCTTTTGTTGTGGACGCTGCGTCATGCCCGAAGGTAGCCAGGGAGACAGACTTGATCAATAGCTTCACTACTCAGGGACTACATAGCGGAGCTCCATTTCATTCGGAGCTATAACTTTTGGTATTGATTCTTTTGTATACAAATTTATGGGCACGGTGGGGTCCTGTCCCGCCTATATGATATGACATACTCTTCTTAGAGGCTCGTAGACATGTGTATATGGTTAGATGTGTTTGGCCTTGTCGGCCTATATTTTGGATATCATTTTGTTAGCCTTGTCGGCTTATGTACATTGATATGGGCATAGATGCTAATGATGATATAAATATATTGTTGCCCAATGAGATTAGTATGAATAATGGATGGAAAGCATGATTTAGCTATGTGGCTCACCTAGGTGTACATGAGAAAGTATGATAAGAGGTGCCCAGGTGGGTTAGCACCGGGTGCCCGTCGCGGCCCTCCGGTTGGGTCGTGACATATTCGAAAGGAATGTTATAGATAGTGCATGTCAGAGGATTAAAATGATGACTCCAAGGAGGATGTACGCTGTGGACTATGCGACCTACATAAAGAGTGGAAGTAGACCTATAAGAATTAGAAGAAAGAACAAGAGGAACCAATATGCGATGGTAAATCTACCCAAGGGAAAGACCGCTCCTATTCTACAGTGTTACTAGAAAGATGACTCCAAAACAAGAAAAACTAGACCTAAGCTTCAAGCATAGATGGATATAGTAAGTTGCAGTCAATTATGGAAGTAGCTAAATTATGACCACTTTCTTTGGAAATTCAATAATAACTGATGTTAGGTGGAGAATGGTATTAAGTTAAGCAAGAAAAGGCACAACATGATAGAAGAGTAATTGATTCGTCATAAGATCACCATAACAAGTATACTTATACAGGACAAGTTTAACATTCGAGGACGAATGTTCTAAAGGGGGCAAGGATGTTACATCCCGTGTTTTCATGTGTTGGACAGCGTGCGAGTTAAATGACATTGGTAATGGAAGCGAGGTTATCCCTCGGGCTTATAGGTGGTTAGAGTGATGGTACAAATGTATCGTAAGGATTTGAAGTTAAACCAATCGAAGAAAATAAGTTTCGTCGAGGTACAAAATTTATTTGAATGAAATACGGTCCAAGCTATAATATCTCGTATTTTTTGACTAGGAAATCGAACCGTCCAACATGAGCAAATTTACCCGAGCCCGGAGAATTTGGTCATATTCAAGCATGAAAATCAAGACCTCGGTGTATACCAGGACTGAAGTCCCAAAATGATTTAAGATGAAAAAGTGTGACGACGATGACTGAAGATAATATTTTATGTGTGGCAAATAAGACTATGGATTAGTGTTATATCACATGGTCATGGTAATGGGTATATGGTGTATATTAAGGGCGATCAATATTAAAGTAAATTGAGATCAAGAAATTAATTATTTGTAATTGATTAAATGTTGGATTGTAGTGAGATAACGAAATAAATTAAGTTGATGACATGGTGGTGAGTGGGACACCAATCCACGTGTGCCCTTGACTAGTGGGCAGCTGGTAGATTAGGATATACATATGCATGATTAATGATTGGTGGCACCCTTAGATTACGTGTAAGTTGGATAAACAAAGTGGTGCCATGTGTAATCACAAAAGTGATATTAGGCTCTTTTCCTCAATTAGTAAGTATGGACACAGATATACATACATATTTCACATATATTTCTAGAACAACAATATGATACTCCCTGTATGTAGCAACGTGATCAAAAAATTCATGAGATCAAGTATAATTTTTATTTTTCTCAAGAACAATATTCGGGTTTTGCTCACCGCTTCAATCTTGTTGTTCTGTTTTATCGTGTTGTTGAATTCGGGCTTTCTTCGAAGGGAAGTAAGATGGAAGAAGGTCATTTCATGTCATATAAGGTAAGAATTATTCTCTCCTAGGTATATTTAAATTTATCCCGGTCATAGCTATATTGTGAGATTGGAACTATGAAATTAATTGCGGGAAATCGGATAAGTTATTGTTGTTGTTATGTGGGCTGATTTGAGGTATATTTTTGGGTTGTGTTGTGGCTGGAAATTATTGTAGTAACTTAAGTATATTGTTGTTATTGTCATTGATATGTATTTTGAAGGAAAGAAAAATTGGAGAAGTGTGTTTGATAATCTATATGGGCTTGTCGCTCGTCGTGAAATGTTTATGACTTATTGCTGCTACATGGTATCTTGTTATTGATTTATATACTTGCTGGATTGTTCTGGTTGTTGTTGTTGTTGTTGATATATGGAGTTTTGGAAAATGAGAAGAACGGGGGAGATGCCGCCTGTTTTGTTTTAGTATAAGTTAAATTTTTGTTATACGATTAAGAGAATCATTCGTATAATTAACGATAGTATCATTGTTGTTAGACATAGATCTTGGAGCAGCTACGAGTTGGGTTCTTGAGCCACTGAGCTAAGATGAGGTATGTTAAGGATATTCCCTTTTCATCTTTTGGCATGATCTTTACGATACGAACGAACGACAAACGCATAAACCCCAAAAGGGACTTCCACTCTTAGACATGTTAGGGGAATCCTGAATTGACCCCAAATGCTGCCTTGTTATATATTGTTCATGTCTATGATTACGACAGCTTTACTTATTGAACATTACTGCTTCATAACGACACTTGAAATCTGTCCTTAATGATTATATGAGTCTCATATGCATTCATATATATACACATATATATATATATATATATATATATATATATATATATGTATATATATATATATATATATATATATATATGTATATATGTATTCATTATGCTACTGACATCGAGCCGCGCTATAGTCGGCCGGGTACGGCACGTAGATGTGCAACCACTGATCAGTTGGCTATTCACACCGAGTCCTGATACAGGCCGGGTACATTATACACACTGAGTCTCACTAGGGTCGGGTACGTTATATAGATATGATGGCGATAAAGGCTTATGGATACGTATGCGTTGATAAATGGTTTTACATGAAAACATGCATGATTCTTACCTTCGGGGCTATTTACATTACTAGTCATTGGCTTCAGGGCTACTTACATTGTTATTCTCTGCCTTTGGGGCTATTCATATTAAGGTTGTTTCTCATACTTTCATTTTTGACTTATATCTCATTCTTTATGATTACTTTTTGCCTACATACTCGGTACATTGTTCGTACTGACGTCCCTTTGCCTGGGGGCGCTGTGTTTCATGTCACACAGCCCCATATTGCTTTGTAGGAAAGTTATACAGGAGTTTGATGTTATATCCCGTATTTTGTACATTGGGACAATCCGAGTTAACTACGATAAATTAGGGACAAGACTATTCCAGGATACAAAGTCGAGACTTTTAACCACGATTTTATTTTAAGACATAAGTTGCTTATGATTTTGTGGCATGAAATGTTAAGGAAACATTTAGGGTTAAAAGTGAATTTTAAGAAGTTGTTAATTCATGAATTAAAAGGGGGCATGTGGCCGGCCATATGGGGTGTGGGCCATGGCCACATGGATGCTTAATATTGGCAATAAAAGATGACTAAGTAAGGGGTATTCATCATCTTCAACACTTAGAAAATTCAAGAACCTTGGAGAAAAAAAAGTTGAAGGCATTCGGCCATGGTAGAGGAAAATTGAGGTCCAAAAATAGCCATAAAAAAATAGTTTCTTCTAGCAAACCAAATAATTGAAGGGTCCTTGTTAACGTGGAGTTATTGTTTGGATCAACAAACCATTTGTTTTCATCATTTGCAACCCTAGCCAAGTTGTGAAGTTAAGAAGAAAAGGTAAGGTTTAATCTTGTTTTTATATGTTATGGATGGTTTGTGTATGTTGTAGTAGGTAAAAAGGGATGAAATTCATGAAATATTACATGTTGAAGTTGTAGCCGTGTATATGTAATGTTGTGTGGGAGTGATGAATTAAATTCCATTTAGCATGTTTGGTTGTTGTAGTGTGTTGAAATGGATGGAAATCATGAAACTTGGGTGTTGATGTTGTGGCCGAATATAGCCTCCCTTGTATGCCAAGGAATGAATTAATTTTGTTTAGTGTGTTGGGTTGTTGTTGTTATGGATTCCATGTTGATAATGAGGGTTTAATGATTCAAGTTGATGTTGTAATTGTTGCGGGCTGATTTGGAAGTTAATGTGTTTTTAATGTAATTTCAATATTTATGAGAATGACATTGTTAAGGTGTGGATTGTTGGTGTAATTCATGAATTTGGAAGAAAGGAATGGGTTGTTGTGTTGTTCTCGGGTTTGGAGTGGTTTCGGGTGAGGTGGTACCTTGGTTGGGTTGTTTGAAATATTGTGTGAATTGTTTAAAGTATTCTTAAATATTGTTTGAATAGTTTTGGATTAGTAATTGAACGTGTGAGCATTGATGTTAGTTTGATTATATGTGGTTGAATTGAAAATAAAGGAATGTTGTTGAATTATGTAGAAAAGAGTTACTAGTGTTAGAATGTGTTTTGAATTGATTGTTGATGTTGTTAGTATGATTGTTGGTATTGTTGTTGAAGATTTGGCCGAGTTGAATTCTCGGGGTGTTGAATTTACAGGGGAAATGCTGCCCAAATTTCTGTAGAATTAAGTGTTAGTTTGGAATCGAATTCCTAAAAGCCTATAGCTAATGTTTGGTATTGATGATGTTGTAGATCTTGGGAGTCCGAGATGTAGGTTTGGATTAGCTTTGAGAGCGGACGAGGTATGTAAAGGCTAACCTTTCTTTCTTTTGGCATGTCTTAGTTGTAAATAGGCTATGACACGAGCCTCGAGGAAACTCCACTCTTACGATCCGAGCATGTCTACGATTCTTATTCACCTCTTAGCGTCGGCATTCTTAAGGTAGTAATATTATGGTCCCTATGTCTTTGGTAAGATTGGATTTCAAATATTGCATAAGGATTTTGTCTTTAAAAGAGTTCTATGTCTAAAAATGGTCGTAACTTTCGCAGACAGAACCGGATCGCCTCGATATGCTCGTAGGAGATTCTGTAGTGTATAATGACTACATCTTCCATAGGCGGGCTCGGATTGGGTTGATGCTCGTCCGTGGGTCCCGCGACTTTCCTTTGTATAGTTCTGATGGCTTTTGAAAGAACTTAGTATGGCTATCGTCCCGACCCCCGAGTATGGTTAGTCCACTTATCCGTCGAGTCCGTAATAATGATTTTTATGCATATGGTTACTCACGACTCGCTCGTACATTCGTTGTATCTTTCGCCGAGTCCCGGCCGGTTATGTTGTCGTGCGCACTATGTTATATTCGGTGTTATGTTGTGTTATGGTTCACCGAGTCCTCGCCGTAGGGCGGGGGACCCTATATATTTTGGTGTTATGTTGTGTTATGGCGTTATGATGTGTTGTGGAGATATGTCGGGTTACGGAGATATGAAACCTTCGGTGTTATCTTGTGTTATGGCGCAATGACGGCGGGCGACCATATTCCCCGAGCCCTATGCATGATTTGTGTTTTAAAAGTAAATGTTTTGGTATTTCGGATATTATACTTATTTTACGTACTTCGTTTCGATTATGATTACATTTCGTATTTCTTGCTTTGCATACTCGGACATATTCCATACCGATCCCCTTTCTTCGGGGGGCCGTGTTTCATGCCCGCGGTACGGCGACGCTCATTTTCGGTGATCCACCGGCCCTAGACACCTATTCCAGCGTGCGGAGTGCTCCCTTTGTTTTGGAGCTTATATTTTGGTATATACTCTTCCGTTGCATATGTATATATTTGTTCAGGGGTACGGCGGGGCCCTGTCCCGTCATATGATTCTGTTGTTCTATTTAGAGGTATGTGGACATACATGTGGGTTGTGCCTATTACTGTTATACCCCGCATTTTTAGAGCATGAGCGTGACACGTGCTTCCTCAAGAAAAATTGATAATCATGTTGTTGCTACATAATTTAAACTCACGTTGATAGTGTTGTATCTCGTATTTTCGTACGTCGGATTATTTGCAAGCTGAGGTGGGGCCCACACATCGAGATTTTTTTTGGGACATGTGACAAGTTATATGAAGCACACATGTAAAGTTGAACACAACTCAAGAAGGACCCTTGAGCCGAATCAAAGTGGAAGTCCTCCAAACGAATATTTTTAAGAAAACGTTTTTGGGTGACCTGACTTCGAGAGGAAAAAACGGTATAATAAGTTTGGAATTTGGAAAAATACCAAGAAATATAAGTTGTAGATAAGTGAATTAACTTTCCAACCATAGGTCGTGAGTTCCCAGGTGACGTCGGTACAAGGAGATATGTACGTTTTAAGACTGAAAGGTCAGTGGGCTAGGCCCAACTCGGGCCCAACCGGGTTAGGCCCATGACCCATGTTATATAAGTGATATTTCAGGCCTTCCCTCCTCATTTTAAGATCTGAAACAACCAGAAAATTCTGGAGAGAGATAGATAAAAAGCCTTGGAAAAGAAAAACCAATTTTGACCAAAATCCGAGCCCCGAATTCCGAAGCCCATGAAGAGAAAAGTGTCGTACGTCGCGTTGTCTTCAATTTGAGCTAAAAATCAACCAAGGAGGAGAGTGATAACGTGGTGGCTGCCTACTTAAGGTAATATGAAGGCTCCTTTTCATTGTTAACAAGTTTATTTAAAGATTTAACGGATTAGAACGGAAGAAATAGCGATATAAATTCGTTTGTCGGTGTTGATGTGGTAGCCGTATAGGGGGCTGTTTGGGTGGGGTATGATGAGCTAATTTTATTTAGTATTTTGGTTGTTGTGTTGTGGATTCTATGATGTTAAATGAAGATTTAATGGTTTAAATTGAAGTGGAAATTGTTTGGGGATTATTGAAGAAGTTAAGGTGATGTTAGTATGATTTCTTATATTTGCATGAATGATATTGTTAATGTGTGGTTGTTATATTTCATGAGTATGGAAGAAAGAAAATGTGTTGTAATTGTTCTTATTGAATTTGGAAAAATTCGGGTAGTGTATGTGTTGGGTGGACCGTTTGAAATGTTATGTGAATTGCTTGAAGTATGCTTGAATTTTGCTTGTAAGTTTTTGAGCAAGTATTCGAATGTGAGATCATTGGTATTGGCTTGATTACATGTGATTGAATTGAGTATAAACGAGATGCCGTTGAATTGTGTGACAAGAATTGTTAAGGTTAGAATATATTTTGTATTGATTATTGAAGTTGTAAGTATGATAGTTAGTATTGTTGTTAATTATGTGGCCGAGTTCCATTCTCGGGTTGTTGTTGTAAGTATTGGCCAAGTTAGGATCTCGGGGGTGGTGTATTTACAGGGGAGATGCTTGCCGAAATTTCGGCGGGAATATAAGTGAATTTATTGAGAAGTTAAGATAAGTGAATGACAATGAATCTAATGGTTGTGTCAATTCTCTTGCATGTAGATTAGCGAGTTCGGGCTAGTAAGCGTAGCTAGTAAGGCGCGCGCGCAGGTATGTTAAGGCTCGTCCCTTTTTCTTTCTACGGCATGAATCACATAATGAAATATTATAAATGCTCCCATAACGACCTTATTTTCAAAGTTAGAATTTACGATTTCAAAACATGATTTCTTCTTAAAAGTTATAAATGTTTTCAAAAATATTCATTTTCTCCAAAATCTAAGTTTTACGGTTTGATAGTTTTCATGACTAAAACGACGACTATGATTTTATGACGACAAGGAAAGGATGATGCCAGATATAAGAAGACGTCTATGATGAATATGTCAAGGATATGTTCTTACCATGGATACGACGATATGAAAATGTTAAGCTGTTTTCGAATAATGACTATTTTTAAGGCTCCAAAGTGCATGATCTGATATGACATGTTCTATGTTCTCTTAATGTTGCTCTTCGTCGATAGTCTCACCTTAAATAATCGTTCCTCCAAGGTGAGACATGACGATCCGGGTTATTCCATAGTATAATCGGAGGTTACCGACCTTACGTCACTCCGATAGAGTTATAGCTTTTCTTCGGGCTCTCCTGCATGCTATGACATGATATATGTATAAGTATACGTATATGTATATGTATATGGGGAAGATGGGAAAAAGGGCAGGCGCTATAGGCGCACAGCCCACCCGATCGGTTGGAGAATGATATGATATCGTCCCGACGCGGGATGCCGGACGGGACAAGTGGTTAAATGGATCGGAGCGACGCCTCGGCAATATGGTATGTTCTATTTTCTTTATATATGAAAATGAGATGTTTTCAAAGAAAGAATACGTACATGTATATACAAATGGATCGGTGCACGTTCCGCGAAAATGTATATGGATCGGGGTGCACGTTCCGCGATAGTATATGGATCGGGCCGCACGTTCCGCGATTAAGCATGCATGATTCCGCCTTAAGAGGCACTCATACTTACGGTATAGCTTACGACTTCACACGATATGCTTTATATGTACGGGGCCGGCTTTACACATGATATGTCTCTTATGTACGGATACTCTCTTTCACGTGACATGCTCTACATCTCTTATTATGTTACCGTTCATGCCTTACATACTCAAGACAATGCTCGTATCGACCCTCTTCTTCTTCGGGCTGCGTTTCATGCCGCGGCAGTACACCCGACGGATAGAAGATGTTCCAAATGGGTTGGCAAACTCCCTTTGTTCCGGAGTGTCGCCGAGTCGATACTATGCCATGATGTTTCATTCGAAGTTAGAGACTTTGCGGACGTAGTCGTGGGTTTTGGGAGCCGCTTTGTATCATGATATGAGTTGTGTACAGCTATATATTTTATTTGATTTAAAAGCAACGAAAGAGTCTTATTATGTATGAGTAATCTTATTAGGTATGTTTGCTTTAAAGGTTCAAAAAAAAAAAAAAAACTCAGTACGTAGTAAGAGTCTGCGGGTTCGCTCGGCTCCGGTTACGGGGTCGGGTGCCCATCACACCCTGATCAAGATTAGGGTGTGACAATTACTGCACAGGTGTGTCCGTATGTTTTATGTTTTGGGCGGTCCCATTCGCCGTGGCAGCCTTGTCGGCTTGCGTTTGTATATATTTTGGGACGTTGCGCCATATGATAGCCTTGCCGGCTTCTGTGATATATATATTTGTGCTTGCGACAGTTTGAGACAGCGTCTGATATTTGTATATGTATAAGTTATCTGTATGCGATTCTGGTTAATGAATGTGTTTGGGTGCCCAGCTCGGGCACTAGTCACGGCCTACGGGGTTGGGTCGTGACAAAAGTGGTATCAGAGCGGTTCATCCTCGGAATGTCTACAGACCGTGTCTAGTAGAGTCTTGTTTATCGGTGTGTTGTGCACCACATCTATAAACAGGGGCTACGGGACATTTAGGATGTTATCTTTCCTTCGATCCTAGATCGTGCGATAGAGCGTATTATCGGGATGCCTCCTTCCTAACGAATTGTTATGTTTTCGGCGATGCCTCCGAGAAAGGCGACACGCCCGAGAAGGGCAAGTCCACGGAGTGGAGAGACTAGCCGAGCCCGTGGGGTTACTAGGGGCCGTGCCGAGCCCTCGTACCGAGGTTGTGCCCCGAGACCCGAGTTTTCGGCCGGTATCGAGAGGGACTTGGAGCGGCCGGGTTGCGGACCGGACTGTGTGGCGGCTCCACCGCCGGCTCCCGCGGTTCCGCACCCCCGGCCTCCGGCTCCTCGGGGGGCGGAGGATAGGGCCATGCGAGATGCGGTCCGGGGTTGACCAGATTGGTGGCGGGCGGGTTCACGGGATCGGGGAGGTGATTATGCGGATAGGCATGACGCGTCGGAGGGCCCGTGATTTCCGACTTGTGGTCCCCCGAGTTTTTCGGGTCAAAGCTTGATCCCTCGTGAGTTTATTGTACGTACGAGCGTACGTTGCGGCTCGTTAAGGCTTCTAAGACCGAGTCCGTCGAGTTGGCGTCCATATCGGTTGCATGATGTAGCTTACTAATTGGTATAAGTCTTGGGCTGCCTCCTAGGGGCGAGGGGTGCTCCTCCAGCTATGGGACCAATTGACGAGAGGCCTTTCTTTTCTACCCCCGAGACGAGGCGGGCCGAGTTGATGAGCCGCGTCGAGGCGGTGGCGAGTGTTCGAGAGTACGATTTAGAGTTTGACTCCTTGGCCGGATATGCACCCGCTACGGTAGTCGATATGACCGACCGGATGCACCCGTATGTGATGGGACTAGATCATTACTTGGTTGATAGTTGTTTGGTGATGGCGGCCCGGGCCCGGATGGATATCGCCGGCACAGCACGTGCCCGAGGTATGGAGGATCGACACGAGAGGCGTCGGCCGATAGGGGTTATGACGAGCCCGACCCCAAGGCTAGATCCGCCGGGTATTCTCGAGGGCGAGGGCGGCCTCGGCGGCCAGCCAAAGATAGCGTATATCCTCCCCGGCCCGGACGGAGCACACCCCCACGGTTCACCGGCGTGGAGACCGGATGGTGCGGGGTATTCGGGGGCGGTCGCAGCTCAGGGCTTCGGGCTCACAGGTGGACAGAGGTTCCAGTCAGTCGAGACCACCCAGACCTTCGTGTTCCCACTGTGGGAGGTATCACCCTGGAGAGTGTTATCGTGCTACGAGCGCTTGTTTCACTTGTGGCCGTCAGGGCCATCTTATGAGAGATTGTCCGTGTGGGGGTGGTGCAGGTGGTGCAGCTCAGCCTACCGGGTTGGCTGCCGGTTCATTTTCTTCCTCGGTAGCTATGCGCCCCGCGGGGCGGGTACGCCGACACCGGCGGCCGCGATAGAGGTCGTGGCAGAGCTGCCGGTTCTAGCGGTCCTTCGAACCGCATATATGCCTTGGCCAGCCGACAGGACCAGGAGGCGTCGCCTAATGTGGTTACAGGTATATTATTGATCTTCTCTCGAGATGTATATGCATTGATAGATCCAGGATCCACTTTATCATATATTTCTCCCCTTGTTGCTAATAAAATTGGGATAAAACCTGAACCGATAGAACCATTCGAGGTAGCTACACCGGTAGGGGATTCTGTTATAGCCAGGCAGGTTTATAGAGATTGTTCGGTAACTATCTGTGGCCGTTGCACTAAAGCAGATCTGATAGAGCTAGATATGACCAAATTCGACGTTATTATGGGTATGGATTGGCTAGCTTCTTGTTATGCTGATGTTGATTGTCAGAAGAAGGTAGTTCGTTTCCAATTCCCAGGGGAACCAGTTATAGAGTGGACAGGTAATACAGCATCGCCGAGGGGTAAGTTTATTTCATACCTTAAGGCAAGGAAAATGGTTCGAAAGGGCTATATTTATCATCTGATTCATGTACATGATCTAAAGGCAGAACCACCGACCCTTCAGTCAGTCCCAGTGGTTAATGAATTCCCAGATGTATTCCCAGATGAGCTTCCAGGTCTTCCTCCTGAGCGGGAGATAGAGTTCACGATAGATGTGTTTTGCCCGTACACTCGGCCTATATCTATTCCTCCGTACGTAATGGCACCGAAATTAAAAGAATTGAAGGAGCGAATGAGGGGTTTATTAGAGAAGGGCTTCATTAGGCCCGACATCACCTTGGGGAGCGACGGTATTGTTCGTGAGAAAGAAAGATGGGTCGGCTTGCGGATGTGTATTGATTACGAGCGACCGAATAAGGTAACCATAAAGAATAAATACCCCCTCCCCGGGATTGATGATTTGTTTGACCGATTCTGCGTGGTGCTAGGTGCTTCCTCGAAGATAGACCTACGGTCGTCGTCATCGGAAAAGTGCGGGTACGAGAGTGGATATTCCTAAGACAAAGATTCAGGACCCGATATGGGCATTATGAATTCAGAGTGATGCCTTTTAGGCTGACCAATGCTCCAGCCGTGTTTATGGATCTGATGAATCGGGTATTCAAGCCGTTCCTGGATATGTTCGTGATTGTATTTATTGATGATATTCTGGTTTATTCCTCGATCAGAAGAGGACCATGCAGATCATCTGAGAAAGGTACTTGGGGTGCTCCGGCACCAGAAATTATATGCTAAATTCTCTAAATGTGAATTCTGGTTGACTTCAGTAGCATTCTTGGGGCATATTATTGGAGCTGATGGCATCCGGGTGGATACCCAGAAGATTGAGGCCGTAAAGAATTGGCCTAGACCTACGACACCTACTGAGGTACGTAGCTTTCTGGGACTAGCAGGGTATTACAGGAGATTTGTGGAGAAATTTGCTTCGATTTCAGCGCCTTTAACGAGGCTGACTCAGAAGACAGCTAAGTTCCAGTGGACCGATGCTTGCGAACGAAGCTTCCAGTTGCTGAAAGAGAAGTTGACTACAGCTCCAGTTCTGACTCTTCCTGAGGGACCGGATGGTTATGTTATTTATTGTGATGCTTCTGGGGTTGGATTAGGTTGTGTATTAATGCAGCACGGCAGAGTTATAGCCTATGCCTCCCGGCAGCTCAGAAAGCACGAGAGAAATTATCCTACTCACGATCTGGAGCTAGCTGCGGTAATTCATGCTTTGAAGATATGAAGACACTATCTATATGGTGTTCATGTTGATATTTATATGGATCACAAGAGCCTCCAATATATCTTTAAGCAGAAGGAGCTGAATTTGCGGCAGAGGAGGTGGTTAGAGTTGCTGAAAGACTACGATGTCGATATTTTATATCATCCTGGGAAAGCTAATGTCGTAGCAGATGCACTCAGCAGTAAGTCTATGGGTAGCTTGACGGACGTGCCATCAGAGAAAAAGGGAATGGTTCGTGAGATTCATCAGTTAGCTAGTCTTGGAGTCCGCTTGGCTGATTCTGGAGATATTGGGGTTTCTGTTCAAGAAATTGCTGAATCCTCTGTTATGGAAGAGGTAAAGCGACGACAGTATGAGGACCCTATTCTGGCACAGTACAGAGATGCAGCCCATGAAAAGGAGAAGACCCCGTTCGAGATTACATCTGATGGAGTATTATTATATAGGGGCAGATTATGTGTACCTGAGGTTGCAGGGCTGCGGCGGCAGGTCATGGGCGAGGCACATTATGCTCGGTATTCTGTTCATCCGGGAGCAACAAAGATGTATCATGACCTCAGATGCTTGTACTGGTGGGATGGTATGAAAAAGGACATAGCAGAGTTCGTTGCTCAGTGCCCAAATTGCCAACAGGTTAAGATCGAGCACCAGAAGCCGGGTGGATTGCTACAGGAGATGGAGATTCCGACTTGGAAGTGGGAGATAATTAATATGGACTTCATTACAGGCTTACCTCGCACTCCACGGAAATATGACTCCATATGGGTTATTATTGATAGGCTGACAAAATCAGCCCATTTCCTTCCAGTCATGACTACTTATTTAGCTGGGGACTATGCCAGGTTATATATTAAGGAGATAGTAAGACTTCACGAAATTTGCATATCTATTATCTCCGACAGAGGTGCCCAGTTTACAGCAAATTTCTGGAGATCATTTCAGGAAGGATTGGGGACCCAAGTGAGTCTTAGTACAGCATTCCATCCTCGGTCGACGGACGAAGCCGAGCGTACTATTCAAACGGCGGAAGATATGTTGCGGGCTGTGTTATTGACTTCGAGGTAGCCGGGATGATCATTTGCCGCTCGTTGAATTTGCTTATAATAATAGCTACCACTCCGGTATCCGAGATGGCACCATATGAGGCTCGTATGGCGAAATACAGGTCCTTACCGATTGGCTGGTTCGATGTTGGTGAAACTAAGTTGATTGGCCCAGATATGATCCAGCAAGCAGTGGATAAGGTGAAACTCATTCGGGAGCGGTTGTTAGCAGCCCAGAGTCGACGAGTAAATCATATGCGGATAATCGTCGTCGACACTTAGAGTTTCGGAGTTGGTGATTGGGTATTCTGAAAGTGTCACCCATGAAGGGTGTTATGAGATTCGGCAAAAGGGAAAGCTCAGTCCGAGATATATTGGGCCTTATCAGATCATCCGTAAGATAGGGAGGGTTGCCTATGAATTAGATCTACCGGCTGATTTGGGAGCAAAAGGCATCCAATGTTCCACGTGTCTATGCTTAGCAAATTCATTGGCGACCCTTCCAGAATATTTCCCGTAGAGGATATCCAGGTCACAGAGGAGCTATCTTACGAAGAGCAGCCTATAGCCATACTAGATCGTCAGGTAAGAAGGTTGCTGTTAGAACCCGTATTTTTGTACATTGGAACAATCCGGATTAATTATGATAAGTTAAGGACAAAACTATTCCGGGATACTAAGTCGGGATTGTTGACCTTCGATTTTATTTTGAGATATAAGTTGAGCATGAATTTGTTGGTATGGAACAATTAGGAAAATTTGGGACCAAAAGTGATAAAAATTGGAAGTTGGAAATCATGAATTATTGGCCCTTGGCCGTGTGGCATAAAGTGGTGCCCACACCATTTTTGTGTCATCTTTTAATTGGGACAACACATTAATGTGGGCCAAGGGACCTTGACCAAGTCTTGCTAACTTAAAAAGATGACCACTAGTCATTCTCTCTCATTTTAACACTTAGAAAAAAAAAGGGAAGTTGAAGACCCTCCATTGAAGGCTCTCGGCCAAGTGACCCAAAAATCCACTCCCATTTTTAGCTCTCCTAAAATTATTTCCTTGGTACAAACCTACTATTTTGAGGTCCCTAAGTAGCGTGGAAGCGACGTTGGAGCGATCAACCCATTATTTTTCATCTTGGGAAACCCTAGGCTATTTGGAAATTGAAGAAAGAAAGGTAAGTTTTGATCTTGTTTTTGTGTTATGAAGGTTGTATGCTTGTTGTAGTATGTTATAATGGAGGAAAATCATGAAATATGAAATGTTGGAAGTGAATTGTTTAAGTGGTGCTTGAGCCGTGTGGGTATGGGTGTGTTGTGATGTGTTGTGTTGTGTTGAGACTATGAATTAATGCCTAGTTAATTTATTATGAGCATTGTAAGGTGAAGAACGATTGAGAATCATCCATGTGTGTATGTTGGTGTGCTAGCTGAAAATGGGTCACCTTATGTGGCAAGAATTGAATTAGTATCGCTTAATGTTTTAATCGTCGTCGCTATGAATTTTATGTTGGAAATGAATGTTTATTGACTCAAATTGATGTTGTAACTGTTGCGGACTGATTTGGAGGCTATTGTATATTTAATGTAATTGGTATATGGATAAGATAGCATTGTTAGAATAAATTGTGGATACAAATCATGGTTTGGAAATGAGGAGCATGAAAAAGGGGTGTCTCGGTTTAGGGGCTGTTTTCGGGTAGCTTGGGAAAATTTATGGATTGTTGGAAATGTTGTGTGAATTGCTTAGAATGTCTTTAAATATGGTTGGTATGGGTTCGGGTTAGTATGTGAATGTATAAGCGTCGACGTTGGCTTGAACGCAAGTCGTCGAAGTGAATTTATGAAAGTTGTTGAATGATGGAAAGAGAGCTATTATTGTTGTTTTGCCTTTCGGATTGATTATTAATGTTGCTAGGTTGGTTATTGTTGTTGTTGTTGATTGTTTTGGCCGAGCTAAATTCTCGGGGTGTCCTATTTACAGGGGAAATGCTTCCCAAATTTCTGTAGAATTAAGGGCGAAATTGGAATTTAATGCCCAAAAAGTCTTTAGCTAATGTTTGGCATTTTATGGCTTGTTTATAGATCGTGGGCAGCCCGAATCATAGGTGGGATTTAGCTTGAGTTTGGATCATTTTGGAGAGCGTTTGAGGTATGTAAAGTAACCTTTCTTTTTGGCATGCCTTAGTTAAAGTAGGCTATGATACGAGCCTCTAGGAAACTCTATTCTCGCAATCCGAGCTTGTCTATGATTCGCATTTGTTTCCTTGGTATTCTTGTGCTAATATGCCATAACATTGATCCTTATATCCTTGGAATTCATAATTTGTAAAGATTTCATGAAAGCTGATTTTTGGTTTTAAAGCTTATTCTTTAGTGATTCCAAAAGTTCAAACGCTCATAACTTTCCCAAAAGCTCGATTGCTTTGAAATTTTCGTAGGAGTTTGTATGATATATAATGAGTATGTTTTTCATAGGCGGGCCCAGTTCGGGTCTACCCCCGTCTGTGGGTCCCGCGACATTCCTTTATGTAATTTTGATAACTTTTGAAACAAAAAGTAATAATTATTATTCCGATTTCGAATATGACTATTTTACTTATCTTTTGGATTTATGATAATGATTTTATGCATATGATTACTCACTACCCGCTCGTGCCTACTATGATATCGTTCGCCGGTTCCCCGGCCGGCTCGTTGTCGTACGCTTTATGATATACTCCGTGTTATGTCGTGTTTATGGTTCACCGAGATCCTCGCTCGAGGGCCGGGTTCCACTTATATTTGTGTGATCTTGTGTATGGCGATATGTCAGTGTATGATATGTGACTTAGATTCGAGATTTGAAACTTTCGGTGTTATGTCGTGTTATGGCGCCATCGACAGCGGGCGACCATATTTCGTGCCCTATGCATGATTTATATTTTGAAGTAACATTTTGATATCTTAGAAATGCATTTACTTTCGTATCCTCTATTTCGATTTGAACACGTATTTGTATACTACATTTTCTCGCTTTGCATACTCGACATATTTCGTATCGACCCCCTTTTCTTCGGGGCCGTTTCATGCTCGCGTGGCGTACGCACGCCTTGGTGATCCACCTATTTAGACACCTTCTTCTCGCTATTTGAGTGCTCCTCTCATTCCGAGCTTATATTTTTGGTATATATTCGTCCGTTGCTTTTGTATATATTTGTTCATGGGTACGGCGGGGCCCTGTCCCTCCATATGATTCTGTCTGTCTGTTTAGAGGTCTGTGGACATGTTTGTCGGTTGTGCCTACTTCTGTACGGTTGTGTTTGTATATGTTGTGTTTGAGCGACTCCATTCGCGCTCGTGGCGCCTTGTCGGCCCACATATGTATATATATATGTTGTTTTGTTGGCCCCGTGTGGCCTTTGTTGGTATTTTTACGGCGCAGGTTATTTTGGATAGTCCGTAAAACAAAAGAAACTCGCCAAAATTTTTCGGAAATTATATAAATTTGGAACTCGGCCTTGTCGACTTCGTTATATACTTGACGCGTTTGATATACCTTGTGATGTGTGTGTTGGGGTGCCCGTATCGGGCACTAGTCACGGCCTACGGGGTTGGGTCGTGACGAGAAGTGGTTTCCGAGCGGTTTGTCCTCGAGTGTCCACATCGTGTCTAGTAGAGTCTTGTTTATCGATGTGATGTGCACCACATCTATAAGCAGGAAGCTACGTGACATTTAGATGTTGTCTTTTCTTCCGATCCTAGATCGTGCGATGTAGCCGTGTTATCGGGATGACTCTTTTTCGACGAAATGTTCTCGTTTTCGGGCCGATGCCTCCGAAGAAGGCCACGGCCTGCCCGGGCAAGTACGGCGGCAGGTGAGACTAGCCGAGCCCGGGTGACTACTAGGGCTCGTGCTCAGATAGAGCCAGAGGTTGTGTGTCACACCCCGATCTTACTAGGGTGTGATGGGCACCCGACCCCGTAACCGAGCCGAGTGAACCCACTGACTCTTACTACACATATACACTCCCTTAGACTTTTACATTAATAAGAATGAAAATGTAGTAAAACCTTCAGAAATTTCTTTTGTACTCAATTCAACAAAATCTATATTTATACGAAACACATAACATAACACTTATGACACATCTGAGCCGCAGAGCCGCCGGCCGACCGACTTTCTATGCCCACAACTCCGTTCGCAAAGTTCCCAATCGCAATCAGAAATCCTAGCATACAAGCTCTCGACTCGCCACACCTGCAGCGACCCGAGCTCGCCAACTACGC
>NC_081349.1:68830813-68836400 GCF_029784015.1 Lycium ferocissimum
TTTTTTACAATCCAAGGTTTAACTTCTCAATACCTTAAACAACATGAAAATACCATAAAACTTACCTTAGATAGTCTAGGAATAGGACTTGAGTGGAAATACTCTTCTTGCACCAAAACCCTAGTTTATTTCCATAGAAATTTCTTGGCTTGGATGATCTTTAATGTGCTTCATACACTAGGTTTTGTTGGTTTGATGAAGTTGATCATTAATTTCTCTTGAGTTCTTGTGGATGAAAAGTATAGAGGGTTCTTGAGGTGTGGAGAAGAAATAAAAAGATGGAAAATGAAATTAATGAACTTGGGTCCCCTTTTTAATAACTTAAAATTTGATCCGTCGGGACATTATACGGACACTTATACGGTCCGTATAAACTTATACGGTCTGTATAAGTTGTTATATCCCGTGTTTTTGCACGTTCGGGAAATTTGGACATAAGTGTGATTTGTAAGAATAAGGCCATGCTTTGACTTTATATGGGTGTATGTTGTTACTTATGGAAAATATGATACGAGAACACCGGAGAAGGCCTAAGGGCAAAATTGGAATTTTGGAAATTTTTTCGGGAATTGCAAAATATGATTCGAAGAATTGGGCTAGAAAAAAAATAAGAAAGTGAGGCCCAATCCACATAAGGTGGCCGGCCAGGTCCATAAGTAGCCAAGCCCATGGATTAATTAGATGTGATGATCATGTGCTTACTTATATGAAGCCTTAATCATCTAGAGAATTCAAGAAAAATCAAAAGAAAAGAAGAGAAAAAAAGAAGGCCTTTCCCCTTTTAAAGAGAAAGAAGAAAAGAAAAGAGAAAGAAAATTTTTGCCCTCCAATCTTGATCCAAAAATTATTGTCTTGTGGTGTTTCCACTAATTCAAAGGTCCTTTACAACTTGGTGCAATTGTTTTGGAAGAAAGAGCACTTGTTTCTTCAAATTGACAACTTGGTTAAGTGAAGAAAATTGTGGAAAAAGGTGAGAATTAATTCCTTTATTATGTTAGAAGGTTTGGGTTTTTGTTGTAGTATGTAGAAATGAATACAAATTATGGAAATATAGAAGTTTGCAAAGTCGGTAAGAAAAATAGCATGTGGCCGTGTGTGTATATATGTTGTATATCTATGGTGAGTTGAATTATGTGTTGTGTTCTAGTTGTGGGTTTTGGTGAAATTTATATTGGAAATGAAAGTTGAACGAATTCGGTTGAAGTTGGAAATATAGGTGTTGGCCATGTGGTACCTTATGGAGAAATGAGAATGAATTAATTTTGCTCAATATGTGGGTTGTGTTGTTGTGAATCTTATTATGTAAATGGTAAAATGACGTAAGTTTGCATTGAAATGGAAAAGTAGAAGCTTATGTGTTTTAGTATGATTTTATGACCTTATGGAAACTAAGTTGTTAAGGTGCAAATTATGATTATTGTTGATGAAATTGGAAGATGGAAATGTGTTATGAATATGTATGTTGAAGATTAGAAGTTTCGGATGAATTATGGATTCGGTGGAAAATTTGTATATTTTGTATATTTTGTGAATATTTTGTAAAATGATATGAAAATGTTTTCGAATTGTATTGGAGTGATTTTGATTAGTAAATGAATATGAGAATGTTGGTATTTGAAAAGTAAGGGGGGATGAAGGCTATCGCCCCATGTTGGTTAAGATAGTTAGGGCCTATTTGTTTTGGGAATGTTTCCCTTATGTTGTTGTTGGGTTGGTTGTTGCTATTTTGGCCGATTTTAAATTTTTGGGATGTTGGATTAAAAAGGGGAGATGTCGCCCAAATTTTTATAGACAAAAAAGGGTTAAGATTGAACTCTCAAAAGTTGTGACTTACATTTGGTAATCTTGACCTTTTCGAGATTCCTTGGCAAACGAGATTTGAGTTTAAGCGAGCATAAGGCAAAACCGGGTATGTAAAGTTTTCCTATTCTTCATATGGATGTCCTAGCCCTATTAGGCCAAAAACCAACCGGGGGGATAATTTCTTCGGGAAACCCGGGAAGTTTGATTTTGCGTACTATTCATTCCCGAATTTTAACCCATAATTTTATATTTGGCTAAAAGAATGCTTACCCCCTGGGTAACCCCCCGCAAATGTTTTTGAACCCCACTCCAAAACTCTTATGAAAACCCGGGGTGGGAGCCTAATTTTGGGAAATTTATGTTCGCCGCCCGACTCTGCCCCTGGGCCCGCAAGTCCCGAGGCTTCCCTTATTTGATTCGTTTTCACCTATGATATGGAAAGAAAACTTTTCCCTATGACTCCCAAGTCCATTTAAAAATGCCCCATAATGATATTTGAACGTTTGTCATTTCGAATAACACTAAATTTTCCGAAAGGGACCTACAGTTTTTTTGAGAAAAACCGATAACTTAAAAAATCCCCGCGATTTTTTTTATATTAAAATTTATTACTCGATACTCATTTTGAACCTTCGATACTAATGTATTTGATATAAAAGTATGTGTCGAGTCCCGGGGGTTTATTTTTAATCAAAAAAAATGGTTTTCGCACTACCGCTCGTGCCAATGGTTATGACTTCGTCCGGCGGGATCGGGCCGGTTTTGAGATCGTGGGGTTTAAAAAAATTCCGGGGATGATGTTACGGTTTTCGAGACCTCGCCATGGGCCTTACCGTTTTTGGCGTTAGAATTTATATGGCAACCGATTTGTTCCCTGATTTGATGCGGGGATATTATGACGTGTTCGGGGGGTACGGAGATTTGAAAACTTTCCCGGGGTAGATGTGTTTGGGGACCCCGGGGGGACCACGTTCCCAGCCTTAGCATGATTTCCCGGACTCGTACATTTTATTCCGCACAAAGTTTGGTCCGTTACTTTGTATTTGTTTTGTATCCCTTTCCCACCCGATAGATTTTGGGTTAACCCTACCTCCCGGGTTTTCATACTCGGAAAATTTTTTCCCCATCAATTTTTCGGGGGCCCTGTTTCATGCCGCGGGCATGGGGCTCCCGGGGGATCTTCCGGGTTTTGGCTTCCCATTCTCGCTATTTTGGAGGCTCCCCTTTGATCCGAGCCCCTATTTGGTATATGTCTTCCCTTACATATTTCCCTACATTTGTGTCCGTTTTTGGGGACGGGGGGGCCCCCCTCCCGTCAAAGTTCGTATGTTTGTCCGTTCGGGATGTCCGCAGGCCCCTAGTCATATTTCCGGCGGGGGCCGGCCCCGTTTTATACGGATTCTGGTTTCCCCGCGTCCTTAAGCGGGCCCCTATGCTATTATGGCCGATAGGCCCATATGTTGGTAGCATGGTGTGTCCGGGGGATGTGCATTCCCCCGCTTTTGATTTTGATCCGATGATTCCGCACGGGGGACCGCCAGGGCAAAAATTCGTTTCCCCCTATTTGACGACATCCGTTATCCGTTATCGGACGAATAATATCCGTTTTTCCGGATATGTCCTAATATGGCAATTTTGGTTTGTAAGTTTGTTTGGGGGGCCTAAAAAGGGCGCCCCACGGCCACGGGGCCGGGTCGTGACATAAGTGACCGTGAAATCACCTCATCATCATCTCAATTTGGGGGACCATTATACCACATTATACGATCCATAAAATTTTATACCGTCCGTATAAGGGACCCCATAGTCCCATCGAGGGACCCTTTTACCCGGGGGAAATTTTCGGCCCCACCGATAATCATCCGTATAACCCATTTTTCGCCGATCTTGTTCTCGTCAATTCGTTTGATCTCTAATCCTTATGGAACCTTCTTAACACTTGTTTAACACTTCATTGTAAATCTAAGGGACGTCATGACTCTTCTCCAAAACATCATTAAGTCATCGTTAACTTGTTACTCATAATTTCCTGTTCGATATCGATCGTATGCCTTGCCTTCTCTTGGAAAACTTTCTTCTCTTACCTTGAATGTCTTTAAAATATCAATTAGGACCATCAAACGCTATTTCTTACTTATCAAAACATCCTATACGTCGTGCCCTTCTTTAGTCCATTTATTGTACGTTAACGGGAATTTTTTCGAGGTGTAACAAGATGTCACTGAGCTTTTCTCCTAATATACTTGGAGTAACCGGATGATCCACCCATCTTAATAAAGGTCTACGAGTCTAGTTTCTAATCCATTAAACCGTTCATCAATACGATGTCGGGGTAGAGATATATTCGTGTTTTTGCAAGACTGCACAGTCTGCCTCGCTGGGATGCATTGTGGCGGTGGCCGACCTTTTCATGTTTAAAACTCATTTTAGGGCTAATTTTTCTTTATTTCCACAACAAACTTCGTCTATATACTCACCAAAACCCTCCCTTTCAGTTCATAAGAGTTTAAGAGTGAAACTTGATGATTTGATGCAAGATTAATCATGGAGATTAGCTTAAGTAAAGATTAGCCCTTGTTTAGTGTTGTATTCAAGTCCAGGGTTGTTGTAAGCTAAAGAAAGCTTTGAATTTGAGTTGGGGCTGCTACATGAGGTAATTAAATCAACATCTTGCTTGTGCTTAATATTAACTTAGTGTTGGTAAAGTTGTTAGGACGATAAATTACAAGATGATACATGGGTTAGCTTGAGATGTTGTTATTCTTGATGGGCTGTTTTGAAAGTTGCTCTTATGAACTTTAAGTGGCTGGAAATTATGTTAAGTAAATTGGATATGGTACTGTTAGTACTATTATATTGGTTTACACATCAAGCTTCTTGAGAAAATTGCTAACTATAAACGGAAATGGCTATAAAGCACTTGGAAGTTGTCCGTAGTGATATTACCTTGTGTTCGGCTATTTTGCATAACTTTGAAATTGAGTTGAAGGTTGAAAATCCTTTAAAAATTATTGGTTAGTATATTGGATATATTACTGTGTTCAAGAATAAGTGATAATGGGGTTGAAGGGTGTTAAATGGAATCCAATCCGAGCTTGCCGCTCGTCGTGAGATATTGATGACTTGTTGTTGATATATTGTGCCTTGTTGTTGACGTTGTATTTGTTGTGTCATTCTGGTTGTTGTTGTTGTTGATATGTGGAGTTAGAGGCAGTCAATGTTATAGGGGAGATGCTACCCAAATTTATATATAGACAAGTTACTAACGTAGAAATTCGACTAAGTCTCTTCACGGTGTTAATCATGGACCCTATTTATTAATGTAGATTGAATTGTATTGTGCACTACTTTTGAAAGCATTGAGGAGACTAGGAGATTGAGGTATGTTAAGGATGTTCTCTTTCTTCTTTTGGCATGACGAGAATGAAACGAAATGTAAACGAATGACATTCATAATGACTCTACTCTTAGATATGCTGGAAGCTTATGCTCCTTGACCTCCTTGTGATGTTATTGATCTTGTCTCATGGTTATTGATCCTTCATGGTAAGTTATGTTGATGATGTTAGTTCCACAATGTTAGTTCTAGGTGTTACGACTGTTATATCCCGTATTTCGTACGTCGGGGTAACCCGAGTCAACCTTGATAAGTTAAGGACAAGACCATTCCGAGATATGAAGTAGAGACTTTTGTTGGCTTTAAAAAGCATAAGTTGTGTATGATTTTATTGGCATGGAAATGTTAAGGAAACTTTTGGGGTCAAATTCCATTTTTGGGAAGTAT